>NC_051862.1:212889052-213046552 GCF_015732765.1 Culex quinquefasciatus | reverse complement strand
AAAAAAACGGGGAAAAAATCTTTGACCGAGTTATGAATTTTTGAATCAATACCGATTTAAAAAAAATGAAATATCGCTCTCAAAAATTTTTCAACTTCATTTTCGATGTAAAATTAAATTTGAAATCAAAAAGAACTCTTGTGAAATTTTGATAAAGTGCACCGTTTTCAAGTATTTTTTTTAAATAGTAGCAGATATTTATTTTTTAAAGAATGTGCCGAAGTTTTTCCACTCTTGATAAACATATTTTTGAAAAGTTGAGATATTTGGCTTTTTTGAACTTAGTTGATACGGCCCTTAGTTGCTGAGATATTACTATGCAATGGTTTAAAACAGAAAAATTGATGTTTGCTAAGTCTCACTCAAACAATCCTAAAATGTCTAATGTAGATATCTCAGCAACTAATGGTCCGATTTTCAATATTAAAAATTAAAAACACTCGTGAAATTTCCGATTTTTCCAGAAACAATATTTTTGATTTTTTTATGAATGTTTGGCTTTTTTGAAATATTAGTCTCGATTTAAAAAAAAATTAAAATATTTTTTTTTCGAAGAGATTGACAAATGTCACGATTTTTTCATTTTTCAACATTGAAAATTGGACCATTAGTTGCTGAAATATTGACAATATTGTTTAGACCTAAAAAATCATTTTTTTCTGTTTTTAAACCTTTGCTCAGCAACTTAGAGTCGTATCAACAAGTTCAAAAAGCAAAATATAGAAAATTTTTGGAGTTCTTTTTGAAAAGGTCCATTAACCCAAATTTCTTGTTTTTGCTTTTTATGTGTTTTTGAAACTGCCTTGAGTCAGGGGTATAAAAAACACTCAAAAAGCAATAACTGAAAATTTGTTTTATTGGACATTTTCAAAAAAAAAATACTCTAGATTTACTCAGCTTTTTAAAAATATTTGAATTTAAATAAATTAATAACTGTGACTATTTTCAAAAAGTTACCTAAAAATGATTACAACTTGAAAACGGTGCATTTTATCAAAATTTGACTGAAGTACTTTTTGATTGCAAATTCTTTTTTGCATCGAAAAGTCGAAAAATTAATTTAAACATTTTTTGCGATCAATATTTAGATTTGTTAAAAAAATCAATATTAAATCAAAAATTAAAAAAATCGGTGAAGATTTTTTGCACGTTCTGAAAATTTCAGGAAATTTGGCATTTAATGTCCCCTAAAACATATAAAAAAATTAAATGTATATCTTGTTTTATTTTTTGCTAAACAAGTTTTAATGACAAAAAGTTAAATTAAAAATCACAAAAAAATTACCGTGAATTTTTTTTTTCAGTGTAGTCTTTATTCATACCTACAGCTTTGTCAAAGACACCAAATCGTTTTAAAAATCCCTTCAAAAGATACAGATTTTTGAATTTTCTATTAATTAATTTTGTGTGGACAGCTGCCAAAAAAAATTCAGGCGAAACGAAAAATATTTTTTAAAAATTCGAATGATCGAAATCTTAGAGAATTGCTTGCTTTATATTTTTATTTTGGGATAAGGGAAATTCTCCACGAATTTTAAAAAGAAGTTTCGCTTGCAATTAGATGGTTTTTGAGGAGTTAAAAAGTCTATGATACCTACACTCTAGGTAAGCGGTGTGACCAATAGTACAATGTGTTTAAGGGTTTTAGATTTAGTCTCAGTGCAAGCTTCCCTCAGTTTCATAACATTTTCGTAAAAAACTGTGAAACCAAAAACATGCCATCATTTGGGATCCAAACACACGGAAAAAAATCAATTCTCAAATTCGTGAATTAAATTCACGAATGCGAGAACCACGAAGGAATATATTCACGTTTATATTGCAAATTCACCATACTCATGAATAAATTCCTTCGTGGTTCTCACATTCGTGAACCTAATTCACGATTACGAGAATTTATTTTTTGTGTGCAACGACTTTTTTGGTCCTTTTCTCAATACCAGGTTAATGCAAAAAAAATATATGATACTAAATTTCGATTAAAATCAGAAAATTGTACTCCTTTTATCAGTTTCTCTGTTTTGAAAAAACGAATACTTGATTACAGAAAATATAGTCGAAAAGCATGCAAGTGTAGTTTCAGCAACGTGAAAGATTAATCTAAATTGCTCGATCCACTTCTCTCTTTCCCTGTGAGAAGACTCTTGGAAAGCTGTTCAAGTGCCGAACGCTGCCAAACTGATCGTGCATCCAGATGAGAACTCCCCGTGCTCGTTCGCCGGAATCAATCAACCGGTTTTCGGTGCTTGCTAAGCGAGCAAGCTCAAAAAGCACCAAGCGTGATCCAAGTGCCATCAGGCAGCTTGAGCGAAGGTGTCTGTCGCTGACTGATTGCCGAAATCAATCTATGTAATGTAAAATGAGACATCAATTTATCCGTCGAGCTAGGCGAAAAGGTTCGTGGCGCTTTGTTTGAGCGCTTCCAGAGCATGAAGCTCGAAAACTAGTGTCGTTTCTCTGGAGGGGAATAAGATGAGTCAATATTCGTACCTTTTCGAGCAGGGGGGTTTCTTTCACCTTTTTGGCGATTTTTTGAATCTCGACAGTGTTCAGAAATGATCAAAGTTTACTTTTTTCCATCCATCGAGAAATTTCCGAGCTTTTGATATGTCAAAGGTCTTTGGTTTGAGTCTCAATTCTGACCCAATTTTTATTATTATTATTTTTTTTGAAGACAACAGAGAACGCAAAGGCAATGCTGTAGAGCAAACAATTGGTTTTGATTTGATTTTGATTTCAATTTTTATTATCAGCTTAGAAATTTTTAAGAACCATTTTCCATCTTTGGATCCTCTTCTAATATTAACTAATTGTTTCGATTAATAAATGAAATCAACACAATGCTGTATAATTACATAATTATTTACTGATTTGAATTAAATTGAATATTTATGTTGAACAATTCACTGTTCGAACTCTTTGAGCTGTACAAACAAATACTTGAAAAGCATTCAAACAAATTCAAGCATGGCTCCAGCGAACCAGATCAGTGACCGACCAATCAATTAAAACGCTTGCCACAATCTGTCTCAATGACACACAGTGTATGCAATTCTGGTAACCGCAAGTGTTTTCGCACTGAAAATAAATATCAATTCCAATAATTGCACTCACTCATGCAAATGCGAATACTCAAATTAGCAATATTGTGTACGTGGTCTTTTTTTCTTTCTTCCTCTCATATAAATTACCACAGTCGTCGTTTGGCGTTGACCTGGGTCGGGTCAATTACAGTGAATTTTAATCGAAATTGCAGTACGTACAGCATCCCACTCATCACTCGCCCAATATGTTTGATGGGATATGATTGATTGGGTTTTGCGCCCGTCCTTTCATCGGCGATAATTACAAACGATGATGGAATGTGAAATGCAATCGGTCATCAATTTTCGATTTCATCCATTTCAGTGCACCTGCTCTGTGATGTGATATCTGATACTAGTGATTGTTTTTTCTTCTGTTGAATTTGAATCGGATTTGAATGAATTCAGAAAAATTCTTATGGAATTTGTGCAACGATGTGATTTTAATATAATTTTCCAGGAAGGTTGGCTTTGATGTCAGTTGGAATTAATGTAGCAAGTTTCACACATGGCATCACAGTTCAAGTTTTTTTTTTTCTTCAAAAGTCATAAAACATGCTACTTTATTTCTATATCAACTGTTACGCAACTTTGAAAGCTGCTGTCGACCCAAATCATACGTTACACAATGGCAGCACCGGCTCCTGGGCAACCATTCAAGGATTAAGAGTGATCCTTTCCATCCATTTTCCTAGCCCATACCAACAGTTGCCAACACATATGGCAGAACACTTGTTTACTACTGTCATAACTTAAGGTGCCCCCACCTCCATTCACCATAAGAACGCCCCTTTTTGGGGGCGCCATTATTGATAGCATAAATTTGAGTGACTTTTGCTGGAAAGCGTCTGAAAGCATCTGGGGTGGGAAAAAAACTCCGAAGCTCCAGCCAGGTGTGTTATCATATTTTCTTATCAAAGCTTGTGTGCTCCGATCTTCTTAGAAAAAAAGGACAAAACACAACTGACCCAAACCGTCACCAGAGGCACCCCAGAGGAAAAAGTGACCAAACAGCTTGGGGGAATTCCAAGGAAAAACGACACAAAATAAGCCCCGAAATATTTCATCAAAAGTATTGCCTGCGAGAAAGCAAAAAAAAAGAAAGCCACTCACTAGTTCATAATTCATAAGTTGACCCTCCGCTCCGCCACGACACCTTCCCCTCAAGGGTAAGACTCCCTGCTCTCGGGGAGGGAGGGTGACCAGCTTATTCCGCACGTGACACTTTGGATTACTGGTCAAGCGTAGAAAAAAAGAGAAAAAAAAATGTGCCCAGCCGAGGTGAGGGACGGAGCATCAATCTTGTCGTACCCGGGACCACTTAACAGTTGTTTGTGACGCCCTGTCCTCCCGGAAACAAATGTGTCCCGACTCACGTGTGGGTGGAGTGCGTTTAGATGATAAAAGTGTGAATTTTTGGGGGATTTGTACTTGTGAGGGTTGCTGGCATGTAACATTTATCGAAAACATTTATCATCCTGTAGAGGAGGAGTTATTTGATGTTTTTAATAGAAAAGCAACAGTTCAGAACGATAAATGAAGGCATTTAAACAAAAGAATCAATTGAATGAATGTAAGCTTTGTAACTGTTTGGACTAAAAAAATCAGAAACTACCCAGAAATTCAATTCTATATTTTTGTTTAAAAAAGGTCCTATAAACATATAAAACACAATAGCTTATAGGACCTTTTTTTAAAAAAGCATGAAGCATGAAACATGTTCCATGAAATTCCTATGGTAAACAAAGCCATTTTGCAACATTAGTTACCGATCCAATCTCCAAACAATTTTGCAGACTGTTCGATCATACTAAATCGGATTTTATTAGGACTTGTTACAAAAAAATACACGAAGAAAAATCCTTATTGTCTTCTCTGGAAGTTGGGGAAAAATACCCCTGTAAAAATCTTTCAGAAATGCAAAGGAAATTTAACTATTTTTTTCAATAGATTTTAATAAGGGTTACCTAACTTTAACTTATATTCAACCAAAATTCAACGAAAGATTTGTTAAAAGCGTAAATTTTTGTCCCGCCCGTGTGATCAATCGGACCCCGCACTGAGCTCCCAATCCAGAGGTTGCTGGTTCAAATCCCGTGGCGGGTGCTTTTAAAAATTCTTAGGAGCCCAGGGCGGCGAAGTCCTTGTAGTTAAAAGGAAGACACTAGTGGCTGGTACTAGCAATAGTGGCCAACAGCTATAAAGTCAACTTCGTTTTCGTATTTTTTTGGTAATTCCCAAGTTGTGCTAGGTTTTTCAATTTTGAAATCATTTTTTAAATATTATTTATAACAATGAGAACCAAAGAAAAACTTTTCAAAATATTTTTATAAACGCTTCTCACCATTTTGATAAAACAAAAATATGAACGATATGAGAAAACGAAACAACACAAAAAAATTAAAATATTTTTTTAACAATTAAAACCAACCAAAAACGTTTCAAAATATTATTCAAAACAAGTCTCACCATTTTGGAAAAAAAATATGAAAAAATAAAACGTTATGAGAAAACGAAACAACAAATGTACAAGTCATTGCTAACCATTTTATGTTACCCCCATTTCACTCAGATAAAGTATAATTTGCCACATTTTTCATTTGCACGCACGATTATTTTAGAAAAAAAAAACTGTTTCTTGAGTCTTGTTTAAGAACTTCTCCCATGCATTTATGAGTAACGTAAACCGGGGTGACATTGATAGGATTTCAATTTTTTTAAACATTTTCCAACTGGTAAGTTTGTATCAACGTTATTATTTTTAAAACAAGTACTAGGGTATGCCACAAAAGAAAAAAGTTTTTTCAGTAGTGTTTAAAAGTTAGTTCCCTTAATTTTTTTGTTTGATATCCGAGGTGACTTTAATTTTCATAATTTTTGTTGTTAAAACCAGATTAAATGTGTTCACATGTTGGTTTAACTTTTAATGTATCATCACTTAGGTAACTTGTTTAATTTTGAGGTAAAATTTCAATGTTTTTATTTAGTTAATTAAATTTAAATGATTTTTAATAAATTCATATAAATTTAATGTATTTTTTTTTAAAGTCAGAATTTTGCCTATTCAATATTAAGTTTGTTTATAAAATTATTGATTCCTATTTCATTTAAAACTTAAAACGAAGCACGAATAAAAAGTTTTGAATACTGAAAATGTCTATAAATTTGGAAATTATTTGTGTTTCAAAAACGCATACTTTTTAATGATAGGGGAAAGTGGGGCAAGTGTAACAAGCTTAGGAAATGCTCGTTATAACCCATTAAAAATGCTAAAAATCTGTCGATTATTTTATAATCATCTTATTCCAGGTCTTGACTGAGACTTTGATAGAACAAGTTTTTTAAAAAAAAATTCTGTGTTGTCCCACCTTCCCCTAATTTTATCTTCTTTGAGTGTAAAATTGTTCCAAAAATCCGAAAATGCATTTCATTTTTCGTATCGATTCAATTTTCATTGAGAAAATCATGACAACATGAAAATGTAACAATAAAACTAATCATCAACAGTATCTTAATTATAGTTCACTATCTTTTTGAACCTTTAATTCTTTTTTGAAAAATTCTTCTTGAAGTATTTTGGACACTTCTCAACCACGATATGATTCCATACCATTCCGTAAGAACTAAATTTTTACTCTTCATTTTGCGGAAAAACCTCAAACTTATCAAATTCACCATCTACGGCTTTTTAAAATATTACTACTTTTATTACTATGTATCACTATTTTTACTTTATAGTCCAACTTTTTATTTGCAATTTTTCGAATAAATTTTTGGAACCCTCTGAATTTAGCTAGGAACACCATAATAGCTTATTAAATTTAAAAAAAAACAAGGCTTATTATTTTGGCCAAAGAATCTCTTGCCCTATTTTTGTCCATATAAAAATGTCGATGCTTAAATTTCATTTGAAATTGCTGTTTAACTACGTTCACTGCTATTCAGATTTTTTTTTCTTTTTCTGAAAAGTTGACCTTTTAAGGGGGTCCTTTTTTCCCAGATTTTAAATTTCCCGGAAAAGAGGATTTTTTTTATTTTATTTATTTTGAGAAAACTGTAGCTAAATATGAAAAATGCCGGGGTTTGGGAGTTTCTGCTATTGGGAAATTTAAGGGAATTTTGTCCAGGAAATACTTGGGGTTAACGCACTACTTTTTTGTGCTTCAAGTTTGGTTTGTTATTGCTTTCAAAATTTTAAATAAAAGATCTGACCACCAGTTTTTTTAAGTAAGTATGTATTGCAGAGCGTAAAAGAGCGTAAATTTAAAATAACAAGCGAGTATTGCTTTGATGGGTAAATTCCTCTACAATAATTTCCAATGCATTTCCACATTCTCTTGCTACAATTCATCATGTGAAACCCGTTCACCATGCCACTAATTGACTTTCGGCGCACCGCTGACCGCTATGGTACCCATTTTTGCTTTGTTAATTTTCAAAAGTGAAAATATGCGTATAATTCAATTTTTATTACATTGCCGCATCGGCTTGTGCAATGTTCCCCTCCTCCATTCTCCAAATACCCTCCAGCAGCTGCCAGACGGTCCACTTCCCTCCGTGTCACACTGCATCGAAGTAAAACGGTTAATTACGTCGTTAATGTAACTGGCTATATGACTGCATGGACCGTGAAACCGAGAAACCGTGGTCATAACTCAACCGCAAGCTCATTCACGAGCCTCCCTCTTTTATCGTGATCCCCCCCTTTCCCTTCACCACCCCCCCTTCTAGAGCCATCTCATTATGTTGTGGCTTCTGCTTTAGTGCAAAGAATTATGCTTCTTCGGTTGAGAAAGGCGCGCTGCTGCTAATGACGCGTGTGGTTTTTGCGGTCCAAAGGTCCTTAATTACGGGGCCTCGCCAGGGCCAACACGCCTAATTATCATTCATAAACACTAAACGACGCTTCATTAATTAGCGATGCTCTTTGCCCCCTTTTGCGGTGGAAACGGATTCGAGGCAGAACAAAAAGGATGAAGAAAAAGTCGAAGATGATAAGCCAAGAAGTTTAGCGAGGGATAAATGATCTAATAAAGACGATGTCTAACACTAGAATGTACTCCAACTAATCATTATGCTTGTTCTTGTTCTTTCCCTTTCAGCGCCCAGTATTCGATACAAGATCACAAGCGGTAACATAGGCGGGGTGTTTGCGATACACAACACCACCGGAGCTCTGTACGTGGCCAAGGGCCTCGACTACGAAAAACTCAAAAAGGTGAGTGTGGCTTTAATTATAACTCTTAAGTTAATTTTAACTATTCCGACCCAACAACTTGGTAGTACCTACTAGATTTTGAAATGTTGGAAAATTATTCAATAAGAAAAAAAGTCAAGGGGAAATTCTCAAAAATTAAAAAAAGATTAAAATTTCTTTTTGTTATTTTTATTTGTCAAACTTGGTGGCCCGCGACGGCGTTTCAAAATAGTTCAGTGACCGGCCCATAAGGCTGTTCGTGAAATTTTCAAAATCAAAAAATAGAGTGTCAAAATTAAAAAAAAAAACAGTTCCTCCTTGACTTTTTAAATGTATTGTTGTGTTGAGCAAATTTAACTTATAAAAAAAACTTTCAACGACAACTTTTTTTCAATGGGCTAATGATATCATTATATTTAATTGCTATGGCCAAAAACAATTACAGTACAATCAATACAATTTTAAAGGAAACAAAATTAAAATATATCAAATATTCTTTTAAGCTCTTTTATATTTAATTGTTATGGCCAAAAACAATTACAGTACAATCAATAAAATTTTAAACGAAACAAAATTAAAATATATCAAATATTCTTTTAAGCTCTTTTATATTTAATTGTTATGGCCAAAAACAATTACAGTACAATCAATAAAATTTTAAACGAAACAAAATTAAAATATATCAAATATTCTTTTAAGCTTAAAAGGAACCCAGTGAAAAAAAATCATTAAAAAAAATGTTTTATTGTTTTATTTTTAATTGTTTGCTCTATTGAATTTAAATTATGGATTAATGCTCAACAACTTCGTGAGGGGACTAAAGCTGTTCTAATGACTTTTCAGAATCAAGTTATTCTGAAAAGTCATTAGCAGCTTAAACAGTTTTTTTTTGCAATTCCTTTGTGAAACTAATTACTTTTCCTGTCATTCCGCATGACAAAAAGGCCTAATTTTCTCTACTAAAAAAAGGAATCAAAAGTAATAATTTTCAACACAAGTGCCGAAATTTGTGCTGAAATAATGAACTTTTCAGCACTTGTATCGGAAAGTACTACTTTTCAATATTGTTTTGATTTTATCGATGAACTGACTAAACACATAGACAATTGGCTTGAAGTTCCACCCTTATAGGCAAATGTCAAATTGTATGGATGTTTTACAAGGAAAAACCATTGAAGCAAAATGGCTGTTTAGTCATAAAATATGACACCAACAATGTTTTAGCCTAACATATATAAATATCGCAAAAAAATCGTTATCTTAAAATGCTTTCTTGTTCATTAAATCTGTGGAACAAATATATTTGTAACTCGCTGTTTGTTTTAGAAAATTAATTAAAAAAATGCTATTGATTTTTTAAATAATCTGTTTACAACTAATAATAGCAAGTTACGTTAGGTTAGTATTGCAAAGATTTTCAAATAGTTTTTTTTAACGGAGGCGTCAAATGATTTGTTGTCAATGTTTTCGTACTTTTTTTATAGTTTTCCTTAATACTAGAGCAATATTTGAAAAGGGTGCATAAGCATTTTGACAGTTGGTGCTATTTTGCAAATTCCACGAGATCAGACAACTATTTAACAGACCCAACAGTATGGAAAGGTAGCTGCGGAGGCCAGCTATTGTTTTACACTTCGAGATTTGTGAAAAAGTTACCTGTTGCCTCGGAATTTGCAAAATAGTTCCAGCTGTCAAATAGCTTATCAGACCTTTTCAAATGTTGCTCCAGTAATAGTGATGTTTGAAAAATAATCAATTATTTCATAGGAGTTTTTTTTTTTCAATAAAAACCATTTTAGGTATTGTATCGTTTTCCACGCATTCAATCCATTCAAGTTTTGATTGGCATTTTTCGTGAAAAGCACCAGATGATTTCTTATGCCATGAATGGAAACGTAAGAAAAGGTTACTCTGTAAGAGGGTACACCCTCGTTCATATCGAAAGGATTGACTAAAAAATCTAAAAATATCTTCTTCGAAGCAAGAAAGCTCCAACCTTCTTCAAAGCCAGTTGAAAACGGGTAGTAGGTACGCTTTCAAAATATCTGTCACAGATCCATTGAAGAGTAAAATGCTTTTTCAATAATAGAGTATCGCTACCTGCGATAAATGTCAATGAATAAACATTTCTCCACAAATCAGACAACACTTATCAGAAATTTGATATGTTATGAATTTGACCGTAGTTCCGAGAAATGTCCTTCTCGTCATTCCTCACAGTAGCAAACAAACCGTGTAAAGGTCATGTGCCGCATAATACGTCAGAGACATGTACTTTGCTTGCCCCCTCCAAGAGGAGATTTCCCCTGATGAGCTCCGATTTCATTGACGTTAGAGTACCAACAGGGACCACATTTTCCACGCAGCAATCTAACGCGATTCGTTTTGTTTTTTTTTTTTATTTCACGCACCTTCCGGACCAAACAGTACGAGCTCCGGCTGACGGCGTCCGACAGCTTCAAGGAGAACTACACGACGGTGCTGGTGAGCGTCAAGGACGTCAACGACAATCCACCTGTATTCGAGAAATCATCATATCGCACACAAATCACCGAGGAGGATGACCGGGGCCTGCCAAAGCGGGTCATGCGGGTAAGTTGGATTCTGGGGAAGAGGGAGGGAGGAGGGAGTTTGAGGGAAAGTTGTCCTTCCTGAGAGATTTGAAACAGTGTCGCAAGATGGAGTAGATTGGTTCAATTTGGCACTGAAATCATTTTTTACCAAAGAATTAAATACTTATTTCAAATGAGTTCTCGAAAGTCTTGTCGAAACATTGAAAAATAAGATTTAATTTTGAAACATCAGTGAGATTCTCAAAACTTTAACCTTTCTAAGAACGACCCATACCTAGGGGGTACGTCCCAGGTCATTGCCAACCTTTTGATCGACGACGACGATGCTGATGATGACGAAGCTTCGGTCGGCGATGGCACTCTCTCTCTTCTAGGAAAATGAATCCTCGTTATAGTGAGTGTGTGTCCTCCCCGTGGACCGTTTATCCCGTCTCTGTGCCATCACCGCAACATAGCCCAAACAAACACACACACACACCGTTGATCCTGCTGAACACGTACTTACACGGATAGAAATCCTGTCCGGGAAATCGACAACATTGTTCTCGATTCGTTCTGAGATTCGTTTCAGAATGTTGTCGACCAGTCGTCCGGTAACATTTGCATTGAAATCGACATCAATGTTCTCGATTCTGAAGCGTGACGATTGGGTACGCCTGGCACAAAACAAAAAGCACGCAGCCATCCCAAACGAAGGGTGGCGGTTTAATCGGTTTTTGAATTGACCGTTGGTTTTGGTTTTTGAATTGACCGTTGGATATTTCTTTTGGTTCAGTAAAACAGTTGATTCGTTTTTTTTTATTTATTGAGGCAAAAAATACATCATTAATTAACAAACTAATCTTTGTGTGAGTGTGTGTGTGTGTGTGTGTGTGTGTGTGTGTGTGTGTGTGTGTGTGTGTGTGTGTATTTGTGAAATTTGGGAATTCGGGCATTTAAGAATTTGGGAATTTGTGAATATGGGAATTTGGTAATTTGTGAATTTGAGAATTTGGGAATTTGGGAATTTGGGAATTTGGGATTTTAAGAATTTGGGAATTTGGGAATTTTAGAACTTAGGAATTTGGGAATTTCAGAATTTAAGAATTTAGAAATTTAAGAATTTGGGAATTTGGGAAATTGGGTTTTGGGAATTTAGGAATTTGGGAATTTTGGATTTTGGGAATTTAGAAATATGGGAATTTAGGAATTTAGGAATTTGAGAATTTAGGTATTGAGGAATTTAAAAGTTTGGGAATTTAGGAATTTAGGAATTTTGGGAATTTAGAAATTTGGGAATTCAGGAATTTAGGTAATAATGAATTAAAGAATTTAGGAATTAAGAAATTTAGGAATTTAAGAATTTAGGAATTTAGGAATTTAGGATTTTAGGAATTTAGGAATTTAGGAATTTAGGAATTTGGGAATTTAGGAATTTAGGAATTTAGGAATTTGAGAATTAGGAATTTGGGAATTTGGGAATTGAAGAATTTGGGGTTGGGAATTTGGAATTTTGAATTTGGGAATTTGGGGATTTGGGAATTTAGGAATTTGAGAATTAAGGAATTGAGGAATTTGGGAATTTAGAAATTAAGAATTTGGAATTTAGAATTTGAAATTTAGGTTATAAATTTAGGAATTTGAAATTTGGGAATTTAAGATTATGAATTTGAATTTGTGATTTTGGAAATTTGATTTGGGAATTTGGAAATTTGAGAATTTGAGATTTGAGATTTTAGGATTTAGAATTTGAATTTGGGAATTTGGAAATTTGGGATTTGGGAATTTGGAATTTGGGAATTTGGGATTTGAGAATTTGGGGTGAATTTGGGAATTTGAAAATTTAGAAATTTAGAATTTGGAATTTAAATTTTAGACTTTAGGAATTTAAATTTGAGAATTTGTGAATTTGGAATTTAGATTTGGAAATTTGAATTTGGGAATGGATTTTAGAATTAGGGATTTGGGAATTTGGAGATGAATTCAGGAATTTTAGGAATTTAGGAATTTGAGAATTCAGGAATTTAGGAATTTAAATTTTTGGTTTAAGATTTAGAATTAAGGAATTTTAGTTTGGAATTTAAATTCAGAATTTGTAAATTTGGGAATTTGGGAAGTTGGAATTTAGAATTTGGGAATTTGGGAAATTAGGAATTTAGAATTTGGTAATTTAAGAATTTGGGAATTTGTGAATTTGGGACTTTGGGAATTTGGGAATTTAGGAATTAAGGAATTTAGGAATTTGAGAATTTAGGAATTTGGGAATTTGGTAATTTGTAATTAGAGATTTAAATTTGGGAATTTGAAATTTGGAAATTTGGGAATTAGGGATTTGAGAATTAGTGAAATTGATGAATTTTGGAATTTAAAATTTGGAAATTTGTGATTTTGAGATTTGAGAATTACGAAATTTGAAATTTAGAATTTGAGAATTTGGAAATTTAGAGATTTAAGAATTTAGAATTTAGAATTTAGAAAATTTAGAATTTAAGCATTTGGGATTTTAGGAATTTAAGAATTTAGGAATTGGGAATTTGGGTTTTTAAAATTCTAAAATTTTAAATTTTAAATTAAAGAATTTTAAAATTTAAATTTTAAATTTATGAATTTTAAATTTTAAATTTTAAATTTAAATTTTAGAATTTAAATTTTAGAATTTTAGAATTTTAGAATTTTAGAATTTTAGAATTTTAGAATTTTAGAATTTTAAATTTTAGAATTTTAGAATTTTAGAATTTTAGAATTTTAGAATTTTAAATTTTAGAATTTTAGAATTTTAGAATTTTAGAATTTTAGAATTTTAGAATTTTAGAATTTAAGAATTTAAGAATTTAAAATTTTAGAATTTTAGAATTTTAAATTTTAGAATTTAAAATTTTAGAATTTTAAATTTTAGAATTTAGAATTTTAAATTTAAATTTTAAAATTTTAAAATTTTAAAATTTTAAATTTTAAATTTTAAATTTTAGAATTTTAAATTTTAGAATTTTAGAATTTTAGAATTTTAAATTTTAGAATTTTAGAATTTTAGAATTTTAAATTTTAGAATTTTAAATTTTAAATTTTAGAATTTTAGAATTTTAGAATTTTAAATTTTAAATTTTAGAATTTTAAATTTTAGAATTTTAAATTTTAGATTTTAAATTTTAAAATTTTAGAATTTTAGAATTTTAAATTTTAAATTTTAAGAATTTTAAATTTTAAATTTTAAATTTTAGAATTTTAAATTTTAAATTTTAGAATTTTAGAATTTTAGAATTTTAGAATTTTAGAATTTTAGAATTTTAGAATTTTAAATTTTAGAATTTTAAATTTTAAATTTTAAATTTTAGAATTTTAGAATTTTAGAATTTTAGAATTTTAGAATTTTAGAATTTTAGAATTTTAAATTTTAAATTTTAAATTTTAGAATTTTAGAATTTTAAAATTTTAAATTTTAAAATTTAAATTTTAAATTTTAAATTTTAAATTTTAAATTTTAGAATTTTAAATTTTAAATTTTAGAATTTTAGAATTTTAAATTTTAAATTTTAGAATTTTAGAATTTAGATTTTAGAATTTTAAATTTTGAAATTTTAAATTTTAAATTTTAAATTTTTAGAATTTTAGAATTTTAAATTTTAGAATTTTAAATTTTAGAATTTTAGAATTTTAAATTTTAGAATTTTAGAATTTTAAATTTTAAATTTTAGAATTTTAGAATTTTAGAATTTTAGAATTTTAGAATTTTAAATTTTAAATTTTAAATTTTAGAATTTTAGAATTTTAAATTTTAGAATTTTAGAATTTTAGAATTTTAGAATTTTAAATTTTAAATTTTAAATTTTAAATTTTAAATTTTAGAATTTTAGAATTTTAAATTTTAAATTTTAAATTTTAGAATTTTAGAATTTTAAATTTTAGAATTTTAAATTTTAAATTTTAGAATTTTAAATTTTAAATTTTAGAATTTTAAATTTTAGAATTTTAGAATTTTAGAATTTTAGAATTTTAGAATTTTAGAATTTTAAATTTTAGAATTTTAAATTTTAGAATTTTAGAATTTTAGAATTTTAAATTTTAAATTTTAAATTTTAGAATTTTAAATTTTAAATTTTAGAATTTTAGAATTTTAGAATTTTAGAATTTTAGAATTTTAGAATTTTAGAATTTTAGAATTTTAAATTTTAAATTTTAGAATTTTAAATTTTAGAATTTTAGAATTTTAAATTTTAAATTTTAAATTTTAAATTTTAAAATTTTAGAATTTTAGAATTTTAGAATTTTAGAATTTTAGAATTTAGAAATTTTAGAATTTTAGAATTTTAAATTTTAGAATTTTAGAATTTTAGAATTTTAAATTTTAGAATTTTAAATTTTAGAATTTTAAATTTTAGAATTTTAGAATTTTAGAATTTTAGAATTTTAGAATTTTAGAATTTTAGAATTTAGAATTTAAATTTTAAATTTTAAATTTTAAATTTTAAAATTTTAAAATTTTAAATTTTAAATTTTAAATTTTAAATTTTAGAATTTTAGAATTTTAAATTTTAAATTTTAAATTTTAGAATTTTAGAATTTTAAATTTTAAATTTTAAATTTTAGAATTTTAAATTTTAAATTTTAGAATTTTAGAATTTTAGAATTTTAGAATTTTAAATTTTAGAATTTTAGAATTTTAGAATTTTAGAATTTTAGAATATTAGAATTTTAGAATTTTAGAATTTTAGAATTTTAGAATTTTAAATTTTAGAATTTTAGAATTTTAGAATTTTAAATTTTAGAATTTTAGAATTTTAGAATTTTAAATTTTAAATTTTAAATTTTAAATTTTAGAATTTTAGAATTTTAGAATTTTAGAATTTTAGAATTTTAGAATTTTTAAATTTTAAATTTTAGAATTTTAGAATTTTAGAATTTTAGAATTTTAGAATTTTAGAATTTTATAATTTTAGAATTTTAGAATTTTAGAATTTTAGAATTTTAGAATTTTAGAATTTTAGAATTTTAGAATTTTAGGATTTAAGAATTATAGAATTTTAGGATTTAAGAATTATAGAATTTTAGAATTTTAGAATTTTAGAATTTTAGAATTGTAGAATTTTAGAATTTCAGAATTTCAAAATTTCAGAATTTCAGAATTTTAGAACTTTAGAATTTCAGAATTTAAGATTTTAAGAATTTTAGAATTTTAGATTTAGGATTTTAGAATTTTAGATTTTTAGAGTTTAAGAATTTTAGAATTTAAGAGTTTAAGAATTTAAGAATTTTATAATTGGTCAAACTTAAAAGAGACGAACAGTTGTTGTCAAACCATCGGGGTTTGAGTGTAGAGTGTTGGTAAAGGGATTTGGTGTAGAAATTTTGAATTTTAGGATTTTAGAATTTTAGTATTGCAGAATTTTAAAAAAATTCAAAATTAATAATCTTTAGAATTGTAGAGTTTTCGATTGTTAGGTTTCAAAAATGTCAATGCGTTGAAATTTTAAAATTAGAGAATTTTTGAAATGAGAATTGCAGAATGGTATAATTTTAGATTAGAGTTTTGTGGTGGTAGAGTGTAACAAAGTGTGTGTGGATTTTCAGCGCCTTCTGCACGAGCGACCGAAGCTGGCCAGAGATCGCCTCCAGGATGCCGACGGAGATCAAGTTCGACTGGAACGGATGATGTTGGCCGTGTCGCTTTCCTAGTCGTCTTTGTCCTTATCCGAGGTGGCTGAAGATCGGTGGAATAGGTCGGCGTCGCAGTCTGTGGCGGAATAGGTAGAAAGATCGATTAGATCGATAGATTAAAATTTTGGGATTGGAGGAGGATGAGGAGGAGGAGGAGGAGGAGGAGGAGGAAGAGGAGGAGGAGGAGGAGGAGGAGGAGGAGGAGGAGGAGGAGGAGGAGGAGGAGGAGGAGGAGGGAGGAGGAGGAGGAGGAGGGAGGAGGAGGAGGAGGAGGAGGAGGAGGAGGAGGAGGAGGAGGGAAGGAGGAGGAGGAGGAGGAGGAGGAGGAGGAGGAGGAGGAGGAGGAGGAGGAGGAGGAGAAGGAGGAGGAGGAGGAGGAGGAGGAGGAGGAGGAAGAAGAGGCGCGTTGATGATTTCCTACCGCTATATCTTCTCCCTCGGCGGTCGTGGAGCAGGAGGATGAGGAGTTCTACTGAGGGAAACGGTTGATTAGGTTATGATATTTCGGGAGGTTTTAATCATTCAAACTTACCACACTTCATTGAGTCAACGTCTTTGCCGCAGGAACCGGTTGTCGTCTCTGAACTCATACTCGAATCCCATTGCTTCTCACTGCTCGTCTAAGTCGGAAAGAGTTCTTTCTGCCTGTTCGTGCAGAAGGTCGCCCCGCGCGAAACCACAGCGGGAAACGTTTCCACACGGTACCCATCGGTTCGTGCCAGTAAAAACACCGCTGGGGGAGCACATCGAAGCGGCGGAAGGCCGCTTAAGTTCTGCGCCGCTGCCAGGAATCGGCATTCGTGATTCCGCGCCGGCGCCGTTTTCGAAATCCTGGCCGAACTAAGTGTGGGCAACAACGTCGGACGAGCTGCTGGTCAACACGCGGACCCGGCGAACAAAAACCACGTTCCGCTGGCCAACGCCGAAAAAGCACTAAGGGACACTGTCCAACAACCATCCTCGCCGCAGGACCACGCGCCGCAATGCTAGCGGATTCCCGAAAAACTAGGACGGTTCGTCCCCGTCATTCCGCGGCAGCAGAACCGAACGTGATCCGGAGGGATAACCACACGGCGACGTTCCTTCCATTTTATGTCACTTCCACTTCTGGCATTCGTTCAAAAAAAAAAACAAAAAATAAACAAACAGTCGCACTCGCGCGGTAGAAAATATTGGGTTGCGGTTTTGGTTGCGTTTGACAGTTGTTACGCTTCAGAAAATTTGTGAAAAGCGGGGGGCGATTTCGAACACAAATGTTTTCGAATGTGATGAAAATGTTGTCGTTTTTGATAACATTCGAAACGAAATCGAAAACAAACGATGTTTTCAATTTCAAGACAATTTGATTTCAGATTTGCGGAACGGATTTCTATCCGTGTAGTAGTCTCGTATTTGGTGGGTCACGGTTTGCTTGAGGGTGGCTCTGGGAAGCAAAAAATAAATACAAACACACCACACCCGATATGGTGGATTGTACGGTGAAAACGAATAAAATGTTGCACACAACCGTGATGAATACTGATGAGACCGTGATGGTGGGAAAGATGCGATTTTATTCACCTAGAAGGGTGATTGGAGCTATCATATAGTCTAGACAAAACAGTTGTTTCTGATTACGCCTGAAAGTATGCCTTAAAGTGGTGAATTTCTTTTTGGTTGATGGTGAATTAGTATGTATCGCTAACTAAACTTGGTGAAGCCTTGGCATTTTTTATAGTCATGTTTATTCTTGAAAAATATGTTTCACAGGAATTCAATACCAATATTCTTCGAGAATAAAAATCTCCTCGAAGCCATTTACGTGTGCGGTAATTCAATGCGCTTAGCAAACACATGAGTTTATATGTTATGGGATAACACACAGCTTTTACACACAACAGTAGAAAAAAGCGTAGTTCGAGGGTCATGGCGAAGCTGACGATTTTTTTTTTTTTTTTTTTTTATATATTTATTCAAATTTCTTTTCCATGTACATTCATTCAGTAAAAATATTATTGAGTGTCCAATCACAAACGATGACTTTTCACCTCAATTTTAAATACTAGCAACTTTCATTTATTCATGAAATATTGTAGCTTTCGCTATTCAGTGATTTCAAATGTAGGAGGTCCTACATGTACAAAAGGGAAAAGGGATACCTTAAAACTAACTTATAAACTATATAAAGAGCGGATCAATGCAGCTGAAGACTGCAATGATTTTTGTCGAAATGCATCAATTATCTTATTGGACATAACATCCAAAGTGTCAACTTCGGCTAATTGATGAAGTTCACTGGTGCTGAACCAGGGAGGAAGTTTCAGAATCATTTTCAGAATTTTGTTCTGAATCCTCTGAAGTTTTTTCTTCCTGGTTAAGCAACAGCTTGTCCAGATCGGCACAGCATAAAGCATGGCAGGTCTGAAAATTTGTTTATAAATTAACAGTTTATTCTTGAGACAAAGTCTAGAATTCCTGTTTATAAGTGGATACAAACATTTAATATATTTGTTACATTTAACCTGGATACTTTCAATGTGATCCTTGTAAGTAAGGTTTTGTCAAAACCAAGTCCAAGATATTTCACTTGATCCTCCCACTTTAAATTTACCTCATTCATCTTTATAATGTGATGACTTTTGGTTTAAGAAAATCAGCCCTTGGTTTGTGAGGGAAAATAATAAGTTGAGTTTTGCAGCATTTGGAGTAATTTTCCATTCTTTCAAATAAGAATTGAAAATATCCAAGCTTTTGTAATCTTCTTGTGATGACACGAAGGCTTCTGCCTTTGGCGGAGATGCTTGTGTCATCAGCAAAGTGATTTCTGACATCCTGGGGGCAAATCAGGCAAGTCAGAAGTAAAAATATTGTATAAAATTGGACCCAAAATGCTTCCTTGAGGGACGCCAGCACGTACAGGTAGTTGATCAGATTTGCTATTCTGATAACATACCTGCAGAGTACGATCCGTCAAATAATTTTGAATAATTTTCACGATATAAATCGGAAAATTAAACCTTTTCAATTTCGCAATCAAACCTTTATGCCAAACACTGTCAAATGCTTTTTCTATGTCTAGAAGAGCAGCGCCAGTAGAATAGCCCTCAGATTTGTTGCTTCGAATTAAATTTGAAACTCTCAACAACTGATGAGTAGTTGAATGCCCAAGGCGAAATCCAAACTGCTCATCAGCGAAAATTGAATTTTCATTAATGTGCGTCATCATTCTATTAAGAATTATTCTTTCGAATAATTTACTAATAGATGAAAGCAAACTAATGGGCCGATAGCTTGAGGCTTCAGCAGGATTTTTATCCGGTTTCAAAATCGGAATTACTTTGGCATTTTTCCAACTACTGGGAAAATATGCCAAATCAAAACATTTGTTGAAAATTTTGACCAAGCAACTTAAAGTTGCTTCTGGTAATTTTTAATTAAAATGTAAAAATGCCATCCTCACCAGGGGCTTTCATATTTTTAAATTTTTTGATAATAGATTTTATTTCATTCAGATCCGTATTAAAAACTTCATCTGATGAAAATTCTTGTTCAACAATATTCTGAAATTCTATTGAAATTTGATTTTCAATAGGACTCAAAACATTCAAGTTGAAATTATGAGCACTCTCAAACTGCTGAGCAAGTTTTTGAGCTTTTCCCCATTAGTTAATAGAATATTATCACCATCTTTTAAAGAAGGGATGGGTTTTGAGGTTTCTTAAGAACCTTTGAAAGTTTCCAAAAGGTTTGGAATAAGGTTTAATTTGTTCGACATCTCTTGCGAACTTTTCATTTCGCAGGAGAGTGAATCTGTGGTCAATAACCTTTTGCAAATCTTTTGAATTCGCTTCAGTGCAGGATCACGAGAACGTTGATACTGTCTTCGGCGAACATTTTTCAGACGAATCAGAAGCTGAAGATCGTCATCAATAATGGGAGAATCAAATTTGACTTGGACTTTAGGAATAGCAATATTCCTAGCATCCAAAATTGCATTAGTTAAAGATTCCAAGGCTGAATCAATATCAGCTTTGGTTTCTAAAACAAAATCATGATTTAAATTATTCTCAATATGATGCTGATACCTGTCCCAATTAGCTTTGTGGTAATTAAACACAGAACTATTGGGTCTGGTAACTGCTTCATGAGAAAGTGAAAAAGTTACTGGAAGATGATCAGAATCAAAATCAGCATGAGTCACTAAAGGACCACAATACTGACTTTGATTTGTCAACACCAAATCAATTGTTGATGGATTTCTAACAGAAGAAAAGCAAGTTGGCCCATTCGGGTATAAAACCGAATAAAGACCAGAAGTGCAATCTCTGAACAGAATTTTACCATTGGAATTTACTTTTGAATTATTCCAAGATTGGTGTTTGGCATTAAAATCACCGATGATCAAAAATCGAGATCTATGCCGAGTAAGTTTATTCAAATCCCCTTTGAAATAATTTTTATTTTCCCCAGTGCATTGGAATGGCAAATATGCAGCTGCAATCATAATTTTCCCAAAAGAAGTTTCAAGTTCAATGCCCAAACTTTCAATAACTTTTAACTTAAAGTCACGTAACGTGCTATAAGTCATACTACGGTGGATAACTATTGCAACTCCACCGCCATTTCGATTCATTCGGTTATTAGTTATAACTTTATAATCTGGATCACTTTTCAAATAAGTGCCAGTTTTTAAAAATGTTTCGGTTATAACAGCAACATGCACGTTATGAACTCGTAAAAGTTGAAAAATTCATTTTCTTTCGCTTTTAAAGAGCGAGCATTAAAATTCATAATATTGATGGAATTACTTAGATCCATGATTAAACTTCAGAGTAAGAACAACATCATTCGCAAATTTTAATCCAATCTGGATTGCTTCCATCATGGATGTAGCATTACTCATTGTTTGAATCAAACCAAACAGTGAGTTTTGCAAAAGTCATTTTTCAAACGTAACATCGCCGAGATCAGAAGATCCCAAAGCGTTGCCAGCAGAAAAATTTTCAAATGAGATTTGAGGTACCTGCCCAATTTCAGAAAGATTGGTAGAGGATTTAAAATTCGTGGATGAACCCGAACCCGAAACGACGTTAGCATAAGAAATGCCATTGTTGTTACCTAACTTTTCCACGGTAGGGGTATTTCTAGAATTGTTCGAGTGAGACAGCACGAACGTTTGATTTAAAGATGCAGGTACAACCTGACTTTGAGAAAATTTCGGTTTGGATTTCGGCTGATGCTTAGCACGAGAATCCAAAACCTTTTTCTGATGGGGCAATCCCAGAAATTTGATTTGTGATTTCCACCACAATTTGCACATTTAAATTGGGTGACTTCTTTCACGGGACAATTGTCCTTGTCGTGAGAAGAATCCCCGCAAACCATGCATTTTGGAACCATGGCGCAATGATCAGTACCGTGACCGAATGCCTGGCAACGCCGGCACTGGGTCAGATTCTGGCCATTACCGCCATGTTTCTTAAAATGCTCCCACTTTACCCGTACATGGAACAAAAACTGAACTTTGTCCAAAAGTTTCAAATTGTTGATTTCATTTCTGTTGAAATGAATCAGATAAAATTGTGAAGTCAAACCAAAGCGAGAAATATTCCCGTTTGATTTTTTCTTCATTGGTATTACTTGGGATGGGGCAAAGCCAAGCAACACCTTAAGTTCGTTTTTGATCTCATCCACCGACAAGTCGTTGGAGAGACCTTTCAAGACCGCCTTGAATGGCCGAGCATTCTTGGTCTCATACGTGTAGAAATTGTGTTTGTGGTTTTCAAATAACCAACAAAAGTTTGGTGATCTTGTAAAGATTCCGTCAACAAGCGACATTCTCCTCTTCGACCAAGCTGGAACGAAACCTTCAAATTGCAAGTTTCCTTGCAATTCTTCAGTTGCGTTCGAAAGCTGGCCAAATCGGAGACGGAAGTCACTACAATTGGCGGAGCCTTTACTCGTTTCTCGACGGCAGAAGGCTCAGTACGAGGAGAAGGTTCCTTGTCATCAGTTTCGGATAAAACACCGAAACTGTTTGTCAATGGAATTGGAGGATTGACCTCACATTCAGAATCAGAATCAGACCTCAGAAGAGGCTGTTTTCTTTTTCTGTTTCCGTTAGCCGGTTTAGCGTTCAAACGCTTCACCGACGTAACGACCAAATCTTCAGAAGATTTGCGTTTACCTTTGTTTTGACGCATTTTGCAAGCAAAGTTCTCTTAAAAAGATGGCTTCGTTTGTAAAATACAACAAAATTTCAGGTGGGATTAGTCTTGAAAAGACTGTTTAGAATTTTGGAAAATAACTCAGGTAGTCTTTAAAAAGACTGTGAATTTTGTTTTGAAATAACTCTGAGCTTAGGTAGTAAAAAATACCGCAGCTCTAGTGTCCGTTCACCACGAAGGTTCGCAAGACACGGCGAAGCTGACGATGATAAGCTTCTTTGCCAGGGGAGCTGCCAGGATTTTGTGCTTGATGACTGCTTGCTTTCCAAGGGGAAAAAACGAGAAATATGGCGATTAGATACACCTTCACCAGCTCCAGGGGAAAACGTGATGGACGTGGAGGAAAGTTCGTTACTTAACGGTGGTATGTACACCTCTAGACGGGGTGAGCAAAGTGATGGATTCCCAGACAGGTGTGTAAATTTATGGAAATGATATTCCGAGAACCATTAGTGACGGGGTCATAACCGTTTGTTACGAAAGAGTTTAAAATTTCCAAAAGCAAAAGCTTAACCAAACAATCTTGAACTTATCTCGATGAAAGGGAAAAGCTCAACAGAAAAACAAAAAGCCAACCAATTAGCAGCAAACAGATTTGCTGAAATTCTATCTCTCAAATTAAAACTTGTAACTTTTCCACTTGACCGCACTCGAACGGCAAAGTTTGCCTCTTCGGGCAAAAATTAGTTTTATCATCAAATCCCCTCTCACCCTTTCAATTTGCTTCTGGTGAAAAAGTGTGGAAAATTGATGAATAATGCAAATTAACAGCGATTCCCACTCAAACAGAAAACTAACTTTTGCCTTTTCAAATCGAGAATCCCCATTGTTTCCGGTCTGTTTGAGTCAAAAACATATTTGAAAAAAGAAAAAAGTCAGAAATTGGAATCAGAACTTCGCAGAGAAGACATATTGTGCCAGAACAGCTTTATTTGACCATTTGAGTGGAAATAATGGCGTGAAGCTGAAGCGCTGCCTGACTTGGTCAGCGAGGAAGCCATTAGGGTGAAGTTGCACGTTCGAGGGAGGAAAATGTCCCAATCGTCACAGTTTTGAAGGGGAAATCGATCGATTTAAGGCGATTGGAGAATAGCTTGGAATGTGGGTAGGTACTTGTTGCTGTGCTTTTTACTGCAGCTTAGCAACAATGTTTTAACTCTTTGATTCAGGTTGCAGTACACTCCATCGAAAGTCATAAAGGTAAATTAACATATTGAAGTTCCATTTTATTCCGATCATTGTAACTTCTCTAAAAAATCAAAAAGCTTCTGGCAAAACTCTTTTTCATATTGGTCATGTCTGCAACATAAACACCTGCACTTCTATTGATTTTTTTTTAAAACGTAACCTTTGATTAGTATTTGCAGCGTTCAAATAAATTCATATAGAATCTCATATTTTTTCGTGACGGAGAGGCGATCGACCCCTATCTTTTTTGAACATGCGAAAAAGAGGTGTTTTTCAATAATTTGCAGTCTGAAACGGTGATGAGATGGACATTTGGTGTCAGATTGGACGCCCGATTGGCGTACTCAGAATTCCGAAAATAGGGGAAATATACCCTTTCTAATCAAACACTTATCTTTATCATATGGAGAGTTTGATGTTCGATTAAAGCTCCAAAAATACTATTTAGGCTATAAACTTACCAGCAACAGCACCGCCTCGAATAAGCACGCAAATTTATGCCACTTACTGGCCAAAATGATCAAATTTAATGCACTTTTGATCATAATTTCTATTTTGCGAGACCATTTCTCATCATTTTGGTGGCACACACATCCACACGCAAGATCAGAGGTTAACTGCTTAACGAAAGTCGCCATCAATATCTTTTCACTTGCGCTAACGATTTCAAAGCGCTTAAGATATAAAATTGCTTCCAACTACCAGCAACATGTTCTTTTGACCATTAATTAGTCATTCACTTTAAAAATAATCCCGAAAAATGTAAATAATTAGCAAGCATCATCAAAAAATCAAACGCGCTAAGACTTTTGACGTTTCAATTTTGACTACACATTCCAATTGAAGGCTGAAGAAAACCGAGCGAGGAGCGAAGGCAAATAAAGAACAAAGGGTGGCCACCAACACCACCAACATGCTGGTTCAACGCCTGTTAGAGTGAGCAAGTGCTGCCAGGAAACTTTTGCTATGAATGCTACTTTGAGTTTTCGCTTAAAATTTCATCAAGTTTGGCAGCACTAAGCAGGCCCAAAAGAGCGCTGGAAGAAAAAAAAACTAAGCTGAAAATAGAAAAATGCGCGTGGCCCAATGCACTCGACTGATTAGAATGCATTTTTGAAATAATTTTTTTTAAATGCTTGTAAAAGAAATAGCATAACTTTTAATAAAAGTGAAAACAAACAGAAATGTTCACAAAAAGGTGCTCTACTTGTTGGTGTACTTGGTTTTAGTGAATTTCAAGGAACAATCCAGGTTATCCAGCATCATTCAAATACGACCGCTTATTAGGCTTAAAATGGGCATATTTCCTCTAATCGAAGGCTGAAGAAAACCGGGAAAATGGGAAATTTTCTGTTTTCTTATTTAGAACAATTTTTTTCTTTTAAAATTTTTGTGTAATTTTACATGGTTATTTTTAAGAGTGTAATTATGTTCTACAAAGTTGTAGAGCAGACAAAAAATCGTATGAGTTAGTGGAGAATTACCCATTTGTCAAAATTGTTGAACCATAATTAATTATAATTTGATAACAGATAAGATTATTTTTATTTATTGAAACATACTTTTGTTTTATTAAAAACCTAGAGTATTTTTAGAAATTGTCTCATAAACTGAAGAAACTTCATAGCTAATAGGACGCTTCAGAAAAAAAATCTTGGAATACCTTAGAGATTAGACAAGTAATGGAATTAAATTTAAAATAAATAAGTACCATAACAAATCGGAAGCCTTTTATAAAACTTAGTAAAAAAACTAGTTTCCAAAAGATTCGAATGAATTTCGTGTGACCATTTTCAAACTGGAAATCATGAAAATATCGGTTTTTCTCAACTGTTGCGTGAATTTTTGATGGGGGGTTTAACAAATGATTTAACCGTTAAGCTGGCAATGTTAAAGACAACCCATTTCGAAACACCATCATTACAAGTTAAGCCAAAGTTCGTTGGGGAAAGCGTAAATCAAAAAATAAACGATCCCAAACCAAAGCGGAAACACCAACAATTAAACTTTCCGGCAAAGAAAAACTGTGTATTTTTTTGCCCTCACCAACCCAAAACGACCCAACATTCGTCGCCTGTAAATTTCAATTGTTCAACAATACCGTTTTGCAAATTGTATTCCTTCCTCCCTGAAGTGTGTGTGGGTGTGTGCGCCAGGAGGGGGAACGGGGACAACTTTTAACAAGTTATGTTCCTCAACCGCTAAGGGAAATGGCAAGAAAATGGGAAAATCTCAACACCAGCAAACAGTTGCCATCTTTTCCCGGGGAGAGTGTTTCACCGCTCGTTACACGGCGGGTGTGGGTTTTAGTTGGAGGCATCGGGGGAAATAACAAATAATTAACATTCATTAATTTAAAAGTTTCCTCCGTAAGAAAATCCATTATTCGTGTGGCGAAACCAACCACCTCTGCCGTCACCTCCCATTAGGGCGGAAAACTTTCCGAGCTTTGCCCCCCAAAGCTCATTTGGAGCTTTTTCGGGAGTTGCGTTTCCACCGATATCTTGAGCGAGACGGAAATATACCGCCGAAATTTCACCGAAAGCCGTAATTTGCTTTTGAAAAAATAATTTTACTACTGTCCCTCGTGGCCAAACTGTGACCTATTTTCCTTCGTCTGTTTTTTTTTCTTTTCTGTATAACCCCAACCGAAACCCCATTTTTTCCGACGCTGACGCAAATAACCCTTTTTCCCAATCCCGGGAACCGCAGTTTCCTTTCAACGGTTTGGGCTGACCAGCCTTACAACACTTTCGGATGCTTTTAGTGCGAAGGGGCGAAAAAAAAAACTACGTGAGAAAAGTGGGGATTGGCGGGGAAATTTGCATCCCCTCACCTCCCAGCGTGGTCGGACAACCACGGAATCGACCAGCCAGAAAGGGCCAGACAACCACACCGTGGAGTCCCAGCCCGGCAGTTACTTTTAATGTTTATTGCTCAGCTGCATTATTTACATTTATTGCTGTTCGTTTCGTCGACCGGTTGATATCTGGTGCGTTGGGAAATGAAGAAACAGAAGGTTTGCTGAAATATTTATGGTGGAAGCTGCAAAAATTCAGGAAAAATTAAGATTCATAAGTTTTAAGCAGAGTTTTATTGAAGATATTTTCTGAAATATTAAAATAACAAATTTGGTTAGTCCTTGCAACGATTTTTTTTTCGAGTTTGCTATATTTTTTTCTTAATAATTCTTTATACACACAAAAGGATCTGCTACATGAAACTAATTTTTGATGTCGAAAGAATGTCACTCGAAAAATGAACTCCTTAAATTTTCCTCCTAGACCAGTGGCCAGCTGATACTCGCGGGCCATTTTGGCACTTTTTCGTAGAATCGTGGGCCGCATGTCAAACACATATAAAAATCACAAAACTTGGAAAGTGGGTGTAGTTTGACAGATGAATTTATTTTATATTTTTCTTACCTTCCCCTCTATCTTAGTCGGAGGCAAGGAACACAAAAATACGAAAAAAATATTTTTTCCCGTGTCCCGATCATTTTAAGCTACTTTTGTTCTTTGAAAAACTTTACTTCTTTTGTTTTAGGTTTTTCTTATTTCAGTTCAGTTTTTTAATTTGCATTTATCTTGTTTAGTTTATGTTTATTTTCGGTAGTATTTGGTCTATTATCACCTGAACTCCCGTGCAGGCGAAAAAAGGCGAAGTCCAACTTCAAACAGCTGTACCTCGACTCCCTTTGGACGGCTTTTTAAAATTCAAGAAGCAAAAGATGCGGACAGATCTCTAGATTATTTTGCTTTTTGAAAAGTCAGAAACAAAGGCACTTACCCTAAGTTCTTCCCAAAACCAACCAGGCAACTTTTTGACAGGCCTCCATTTTCTAGTTGTTTTGCTTGTTGTATCGAATGTTGAATGATAATATGTTTAAAATTTTATCATGATGCAATTTAAAGTTCAATCATAACATCCAATATCATTTTTGGACTGATCTGGCCACTTTGGAACCGGTTCCAGGTTCTCCGGTGGATACAGAAATATCCTCAACTACGAAGTATTTTCAAGAATTTGTTTGCATGGGCTATATGGTTATCAAAATTCAGCTGGTAGTTTGCGGGATAATATTGAGGATGGTAGTTTAAGTGTTGATTTTGAATAAAGGTTTACTGAGTGCATAATTGGCAAAGGAAGCGCGTGATCGTAAAAAAATATTCAGAGTGAAAAGTGATTTTTTTGTGATTTGCAAAGCCCTTCCTATATCATCGTTGATCGGAAGGCACGGCTGCGGGTGGATTTAAATTTATCGAATATGGTTTTATTTTATTTTTTTTTGCCGGGAAAAAGCCATTTCTATATAATAATCGAGAGACGTACTGAGCAATTCTCTATCAAAACCGGAAATGGATTTTATTTGTATTTTTTTATTTGGCTCAAACTTTGTGGGGGCCTTCCCTATGACCAAATATGCTATTTTGTGTCATTGGTTCACCCATACAAGTCTCCACACAATTTTTCAAACAGCTGTAACTTTTGAGTGAATTTTCTGATCAATTTGGTGTCTTCGGCAAAGTTGTAGGTATTGTTGAGGACTTTTTAGAAAAAATAGGTACACTTAACAAAAAATTTGCAGATTTTTTTATCAACTTATTTTTCACTAAAACTCAATTTCCCAAAAAACGTATTTTTTGATTTTTGAGATTTTTTTATATGTTTTAGGGGACAAAAATCCGCAACTTTTGAGCCATAAAGAAACATGGTCAAAAAATCTGCCGCCGAGTTATGATTTTTTGAAAAAATAGTGATTTTTGGAAAAAATCGAAGTTTTATGCAAAAACATGTTTGTCATTACTTTTTAATGCAAAATTAAATTTGCAATCGAAAAGTACTTTACAGATTTTTTGATTAAGGGCTCCGTTTTCAAGATATAGCCACCGAAAGTTTGATTTTAGCGAAATATTTGCAGTTTTTCAATTTTTAAAAATAGTGACCATGAGTGACCATTTCTAAAAATATGTTTTTGAAAAGTTAAGAAAATTTTCTATAAAATTGTCTAAGAGACATTGAAGATTGGACCTCGGGTTGCTGAGATACAGCGGCTTAAAGAAAAAGAAACACGGAAATTGAAGTTTTTTAAGTCTCACGCAGTCAGCCCACCATTTTCTAATGACGATATCTCAGCAATTAATGGTCTGATTTTCAATGTTAATATATGAAACATTCGTGAAATTTTCGGATCTTTTCGAAAAAAATACTTTGAAAATTTTTAAATCAAGACTAGCATTTTAAATAATCGTTATATTCAATATTTGGCCCTTTTAAAATGCTAATCTTGATTTAAAAATTTTCGAAATATTTTTTTCGAAAAGATCGGAAAATTTCACGAATGTTTCATGCATTAACATTGAAAATCGGACCATTAATTGCTGAGATATCGTCATTAGAAAATGGTGGGATGATTGGGTGAGACTTAGAAAACTTCAATTTTCGTGTGTCTTTTTCTTAAAGCGGCTCTATCTCAGCAACCCGAGGTCCAATCTTCAATGTCTCTTAGACAATTTTATAGCAAATTTTCTGAACTTTTCAAAAAAATATTTTTAGAAATGGTCACCCATGGTCACTATTTTTAAAAATTGAAAAACTGCAAATATTTCGATAAAATCAAACTTTCGATGGCTATATCTTGAAAACGGAGCCCTTTATCAAAAAATTTGTAAAGTACTTTTCGATTGCAAATTCAATTTTGCATTAAAAAGTAATGTCAAACTTGTTTTTGCATAAAACTTCAATTTTTCCAAAAATCACTATTTTTTCAAAAAATCATAACCCGGCGGCAAATTTTTTGACCATGTTTCTTTATGGCTCAAAAGTTGCGGATTTTTGTCCCCTAAAACATATTAAAAAATCTTTTTTTTCCGTGTACCTTTTTTTTCTCAAAAGTCCTCAACAATACCTACAACTTTGCCGAAGACATCAAATTGATCAGAAAATTCACTCAAAAGTTACAGCTGTTTGAATATTTACATACCATTTTTGTATGGACAGCTGCCAAAATTGTATGGAGACTTGTATGGGTGAACCAATGACGCAAAATAGCTTATTTGGTCATAGGGAAGGCCCCACAAAGTTTGAGTCAAATAAAAAAATACAAAAAATAAAAATGGTCGAAATCGGGCGATTTCGTAGAGAGTTGCTACTGACAATTTGGATCGTCGAGTTAATAGTGGAGCAAAATAACTGTGTGTGATTGATTTTGTGTGTTAACCAGAAAGACCTTCCCATAGCATCGTTACTCGGAAGGCTCGCCGACGGGTCTGTTATGAAAGTCCTCCCCATAGCATCGTAGCTCGGGAGGCATCGAAAAGCCAATACCTTATCCTACTAACCCAAAAAAAATTAATCAGGTGATGCTTGAAGGAGATGCTGTGGATTCAACGGTCTCAAGCGGTATCAACAAGTATATAACGAAAAACTCTGTGCTTGATGAGTCTGCAACTTCAACTATCAGACTAACATTCCTCCCTTTCGTTGAACTGCAGGCTTCTTGGGAGGGCGCCGGTATTGACTAATAAAGTAGGAATCTTCAGAGGTTAGAAACTGAACGGATAGTTGGCTCTCACTGATCATTTTTGATTCATTGTTTAACTTCAGGTGATCTGTCAATAACGGAGTAGCAGCTCATTGGCAGTCAACCATGCTCATGCTCATGCTCATGATTTTGAATAAAGGCTTACTTTCTTATTCATTCGACTGCATTGATTTATTATTTATCGCATTATTGTCCCAACAAATCACTTTTGCATTTATTTTCTTCACATACACGGAAAAAATCATTTCTCGTAATCGTGAATTAAGTTCACGAATGGAAGAACCACGAAGGAATTTATTCATGAGTATGGTGCATTTGCACTATAAACGTGAATTTTCTGTGTAGGACTATTTGGCTTGGTTATTTCGTTATTTCGTATACTTTTGAAAAATTCAATATGCACGTGTTTCTGGAGACCCCATATTTCATGCTTCCCCTTGAATTAAGCTTGCGCAGTCATTTATGTCTTTTTTTGTGGGTCAGTGTAATTATCCTGAAAAACGTTTTCGATAACCTCTTTATAACCTATTTCCATAAAAAATATTTTGCAATAATAAACTTTTCATTAATTTTCACACGGCAAGTTAGGGTTTGTTCAAATATTACGTTCAGAGTTTTTCGGGATTCCAAATCGAAAATCAAATTCATTCAATTTCTCAAACAAAACTGAAATGCAACGCGCAAAGTGTGGAAGCTCCCAAATTGTAAATGTTAAAAATAAACCAAAAAATATAAATAAGTAGCGGGCAAACTATGCGTTTTTGAAAACATTTCTTTGAAAATCTTTAAATCAAAATCTTGTCAAAAAGTTAAAAATTTAAAAAAAAGAAATGCTGATCCTTTCAAACAGCTCAAAAAGCAAAATTTGCGATGGAAAAACATGGTTTGGAAAGATCCAAACTCAAAAATGTGTCGTTTTCCTTCCACCCTTTTGACCCTCACTGGCACGACTAATGTAAACATACACTTGATGCTTTGCGCCTTGTTGGGTTTGCAAAATGTGCACCCTTGAAATGTCTCACATTCAGTGTGTGTATTTTTCCGCAGAGATGCGCTGAAATGTCATTTGGCATAAGGGTTGTTTGACATATTTTTTTAATAATGCAGCAGATTGTTACTTGAAATCAAGTTATATTTTATGATCAAATTTAAAATTGAGTTTAAAACGCTTATGCCTTTTGTTTTTATGTCAACCAGCCATTCTCCATTGGTTTATGATTTGTTAGACCGTTCTTAGTTACATTTGACGCTGCTGCACCACACTCTTTTAGCTGTGACTACGATATGTGCTTCTTTTATGAGTCGCTGCATGAAAGCTGCAAAAGGCACAAACTTTACACAATGTTTTCCTTTTTGGTTTGTTTTCACCCCACCATCCGACTCTGCTGCCCGTTTCATTCAAATGGATGTTGCAGCAGCATCTCTTAGGCAGAACAAGCTACAATGTCACCCCACGGTGTGTTTGTGCACTTCTGTCTGATTTTATCTGTTTGGATGCTCTTTTCCAGGAAAAACTGGCAGCGCCGAGGAGCACTTTGCATAATGTGTTTGCTTTGCACATTGCGATGTTCGGAACTGCTTCTTGTGTTCTGTCCTGCTATTTTCGGAAGGATGTTGACACAGCAAAACGAGACACAGCCCGGCTTCTCTTGTGTCCCGCCTTCAACCCGTGGGGTGACATGGGCTTGTCGGAACACATTTTCCGAGGCTGCTTTTAAATGGTGGCATTATTTCCAAATTTGTTATTCAGGATCGGGCCAGGAAGCAATCACCCGTTCGGTGGCAATGAAAATGGTGTTAAAATTCCGCCAAGATTGGCCCCCCTGGTTTTGGTTTGGTTTTGGGGTCTGCCACTCGGGGGGTGGTCATAAAGCTGAGCGGTGTAACGCACGATCTTTCGCCGGAGGCGAAGGCCAGCAATTCCTCCTGGAAATTTTGAGGTGTCAGCTTTATGGCCGAGCTTTTACGAGTCTTGTTGTTCGCGCCCGTAAAAATCAATCAGCACTATAAAAGGCAAGCCGCCCACGAGCAAAAACCTCATAAAATCCGTGTTACCTTCCGAGTCTAATAAAACCACCCATTATGGGAGAACTCTGCTATCATTCAGTGTCGATCTTAAAACAAGGACTAACGAAAAAAAAACACGACCGGTTCAAGAAATTTGAACTAGAAAAAGGGCCCGAACAATGAAAGAGTGGACAAGGTCCCGTGTAGAGCAAAGGCAAACCACACAAGCTCGTAAAAGTGCAAATCTCATTAAAATGGTCCCACATGGGCGGAATAGCCGGGTTGACCGCCACCATGGAGCAGCTCAAGCGGAAAATAAATATATAACAGCAGGAACGGACGACGGATGACCGTACGGAAGAAGCGGGTTACTCTCCTGGAAGGAATTGGATTCGGTCGGTTGTCCACCCCGGCCCCCGATGGGTCGTTTAAAATGATTGTCGAGTGAAAAGAATCTGGAAGTTTTTGATTCATTTGTCCTTTGTTATAGATTCTCGTTTTTTTTTTATTATTATTAAATATTTACACACCGAAACGCGTTGAGCCTGATAAAAAATTGAAGATTGAAATGATCAATCTAAAGACAAACATTGTACAAATTAAAGGTTCTCTACGATTTTGCAAACCATTTTTATTTGTGATTCTATTGTGTTCTACGACAACTTGTAAGTTTAACTATGAATCAAGTCAAGGAAGGAACTAGCCCGAAATTTTTATTTGATCAAAAATTAACCTAAACCAGAAGTGAATGAAAAAAAAAACATAAAAAAATCAAACCATCCATTTTGACGACCCCCCCGGTCTTTTGTGGTCTCTATTGTTTGGAGAGAGCACCCAAACCTCTATCTACTCTATGGAATCTTGCACCCAGGGTTCGAACTGACGACCTATGGATTGCAAGTCCAACCACCGCCAGCGATTCCACCGGAGAAGGCTTGGTTTGGTGTGAAAAAACTTAAAAATTAAAAAAAAAATATTTAGAGCATTTTTTTTGCAATTAAAAAGAACTGGTATTTTTTTGCATTTTAAAAATAGTTCTTAGAATAAAGAAATACAGCCCATTTTTTTTTTAAATCAGGCAGTTAGTTTCTGAAATAAGTCCTCATAAAAACAACGAAATGATGAAAATATGTTTTCCAAGTGTCACCTAATAAGCCTGTAATTTTGAACTGATTTATCAATGTATTTTTTCTGAGAGTTTCTGATCTCTTAAAGAAAAAATAAATCTAAAATAAAAAAAGAAATTTGTTCAGCCGTTTGGGCCCGTTAATAAACATTTCAAATTTTCAAATTTTCGAATACGACTTGTTTTCTTAAAATCGGTTCATCTAGGGCTGACAAAACTAAGTGATAGTGGACCAAAATCAATATAAATTGATTTACTGTAAATGCCTATTTACCTGAAGATATGTTTGAATTATTTTTACATCTACACAGAAAAAAATAATTTAAATTTGGAAGCTGTAATTTTGCAAGGTTGAATATTACCTCTTTATGATGTAATTTTACCTAAATTTAGACTGAAAAAGTGACATTACACCAGAAAAGTGGTAAAATAACACATTTCCAGAGGTAAAATTACACCTTTTTTCTGACATAAAAGATGTACCTTCCCAGATGTAATATTATTATGATTTTTTTTTCTGTGTACCTTACAAATTAATTTAAATTGTTTTTATTGCAATATTTTCTTAAGAATTCAATGATGCAGTTCATTTTCCGATTCGTATTCATTTTCATAATAAAAAAAACATGACACTTTGAGAATATTAAAATAATGATATTTATCAATGTATTCTTAAAACTATGGTTATCTAACTTTTAAACCCGAGCAGACGAAAATAACTTGGGAATAACATTTTTTGATATTTGAAAATACTAGGCCAATAACATTTTATGTTATTTATAACAAGATTTGTTATTCGTCGTTATGATTTTTTGTTATTCGATTGTTATTGTTATAACAGACTAATAACATTTTTAGTTATTCTTCGAACAAATCTTTGTTATTATTTTTTGTTATTTTAACAACTAATCCGATCATCCCAATAACAGTTGGCGGTATTCTTCCATAACAAAAAATGTTATTCCAAAGTCGTTTTGGCTTTAAACCAATATCAGACTAATAACAAATTTTGTTATGATAACATAAACTGTTATTAAACCCTTATGCAAAAATAGATTTTCCAAGAAGATTCCATAATAATTTTTATTATTTTAACAATATTTGTTATTGAAATGGCATAAATTTTGTTATAACCGTCTGCCCGGGAAACTTTTCACACGTTGTTGAAAACTACTTCATGAGGTACTTTGAACACTTCTATACCAAGGTCAGTATGGTTTCATACTATTCCGTTTGAATTTAATTCATATTTTTTCATTTTGCAGGAAAATCTTAAACCTATGAAAGTCACCCCGGCTATCAAAGTCACCCCGTTTTACGGTAGTTTAGTTTCAAACTTTAAGAACTGTATATCAGCAACCAGTAAATCGATGAATCAAGTTAAAAAAATAAATAAATTGTAGTAATTGTCTCAAATTATCCAAAATATTTGTTCCCAGCATTCTTTCATAAAAAAGATATTTAAAATAGTAACAATTTTACCATTTTTCAAAAAATATCAACATTAATACCTTTAACTTGTAAACGGTGAACTTTAACAAAAAAAGTTTCGACTGCAAAATTTGATTTTGCATGCAAAAATATTCTGATTTTTTTTATAACAATCAAACTTAATTTCATCCTAAGCTCTAACGCAAAAGATTCAGTTTTTAGTCTCCGAAATCGTTTTCATATGTTATTCTGAAACATTGTTTTTTTTATGTTTGGATTGAATGATCAGAACTGTCAAGAACAAATTTCTTATCAAATTGATATGAATTGATATGTACAGGAAAATTAGTTTTTTTTTATTTTGTTTAAATTATTTTATTTGCTGTAAGTGTTCAGAATCTGCCTCTAAAATGTGCTCATATAAGCAAAGTGTTAATCTTAAACATAATTTGAGTTTTAAACACAAAATTGTTATATTAAAACGTATTTAACAAACAAAAACAATATGCAAAGCTTTGTTAAATTAAACAAAAAAATTAAACAAATAAAGCATTGTTAATTAAATTGTTTTTAATTTGTGTAAGGCATGTAATAATAAATGACTCAGCCGTATTTTGTTTTCAACTTCATGTTCATTACAAAATTCTTCAAAAGCATCACATCGATGCTTTTGTGATTTCTTAGGCTAACCAGAAAAGAAAACAAGCAAGCTTAATAAAAGAAAGCTCTGGCATCGCATGTCACCGCATAACCAATTGTAATAATATAATAACAGAGTAAGAAACGAATATTCAAAATTTGTCATCCTTAAATTCTGTGAAAAAGATACAGCACTGAAAATTCCTTATAAAAAAAATCCCCATTCAACACACATCACAAAATGTCTATTAAATTTAACTAAGCCGCTCAAGAGTAACTAAATTTACACATTGCTTTGAAGCCCACGCTGTGAATGTTTTTTTTTCATAAATTTTTTTTTCCTGAATGACAAATAGCGTTCCCCCCGAACCCGTCAAAAGTAAGGGCGAAAAAGCATGCACCAAACTGTAAACAAAATCAAATTTAAACAACACGCTACCAGGCACCACCCCCAGCTCTGATAACCTATAACAAATTGATGCATCAAAACAAGCCTCAAAATTGCATTACACCGCCAGCTCCCATAGAAAATAGTGGGTGGGAAATTGTTTAGCCTTCCGGGCAGCCTCTGCCTGTCTGCAGCCAGCATCTGCCGGCACTCGGTTACAAACACAATTTCATAAACAAAGTGAAGACCAAAATCGCACTCGTGTGTGTGTGTATGTGTGTTTGTACGTGTGAGTGAGTGCGCACGGTCGGTCTATTTTGTTGTGCTTGATTTGACAGCATACATACAGATTACACTTCTGCCCCCACCCCCAACCCAACATCAATTTCCAAGAGTGTGTTGCTCCAGCGTTGAATTTCGAGTCGAGATTGCCGAGCTGTCCATATTTCGACCCTTTCTTTTTTGTTGGAGCTCATGGAACACACACACACACACAACCAACATCCTGTACAACTCAACTCATCTGAGGATAATTGACAGCAAACCGTACACAATATATAAAACACAAGCCACAAGCATTCTATAGCGCACAGCATCCAACCTGTCACTCGGGTACCGGACCATTTTTGGCAATCTGGCAGATTGGAGCTAATCTCGAGCGAGGAGGAAGATTGTTTGGCGTCATATTGGGGGTTCCCAAAGTTGTGGGGTCTTTTTTGGGGGCTGACGACGCCACATCAATTAAATATTATTTGTGGGGGATAAATCTTGGTTGGTGGTCGTTTTAAATGCGTTCATTATAAATTGCTTGAAGCATCCCTTCCTTTTATGACAGAGGAATTAATTGAGTCATGAAAAGGTAGATAGATAAATACTCGATTTTAAAGAGAATTGTTTTCAAATATCAAAGTTATTGTTCCTGAAATTTCATTTAGGATAATATAATTTTTAATAAAGTTTGAAGAAGAACTCTTAAAATTTAAGAAAATTTACTGTTTGGAAGTTTGACTTTTTTTATGTGACTTTGTCAATGTTTTTATAAAAATATTTTTTACGGGGTCAATATTGGCTGTGTTTCTTACAAACATTTCTCTTATATTATGTGAAAATAAATATGCAGTAATTTTTGTAGTGTACCAGACTATGCCTCTAAGCATTTTTTTTTACAATTTAAATGGTAATAGTATCGTATACCAGAAAATCTTATACCAGAAAATGTGTAAAACAAGAAAAAAAATTAAAAAGTGACTGTTAAAACATAGTTTTTACTGACAAAAGGTGGTAGAGTAAGTCAAATACCATCAGAAATAATCATAAATTTAACAAAATAAATGCAAATTAATATACAAAAGAAATTAACAAGAAAAGTACAAGAAATGAAGTTTTTCGCAGAAGCTAAAATTGCGCATCCTAAACATGGGAAAAATAAAAATTTTCGAAAAAAAAATTTGGATATGGAATGTTAATAAAAACTACTGCATGATAAATCTAATTTGTTGAAGATATTGTTCGGTATTTTTTTTAACAAAGTTCGAATTATTGCAATTCACTTTTTCGACTTTGGTGCAATCTATAGAGGTTTTTATATGGAGATATTTTAATGAATTGTTGTGATGTTTTTTTCATCACAAATTATTGTGTTAAAATTTCTAAAGTCTAAGTACAATTAAGATCGGAAATTCAAATGGATATGCTGGTAGCATAGCTTTAAGTGATACAATGTTAAATAATAAATTTGGATTTTTCCGGCGTACCTTTATTTATTAAAAATCCTAAAACTTTTCCAAGGGCACCAAACCGATCAGAACTTGCTTATTTTGTACGACAAGTCCTCAAAACTATATCTAACTTTTATGGAAGAACTAATGATGAACAAAGTTTCATCAAAATACTCCATGGTGGATAAAAAATATGAACATGTTATCGAGTCTAATTCTATTTTTTTTTTGCTGAATTTAAAAAAAAAATCTCTGAATTTCATAATAGGTGAGCGACCATGTTTCATATCAATTAAGAAAAGTTTTATTTGATGATACAACTTTACTTGAACTTTTTTGAACATTATACTAATCGATTCTTATATTTTTGGTAAACCAAACAGTATAAATTCCTAGGCAAATACAAAACATTTTGCAATTGTATTAAAAAAGTAGCAATAATAAACGCTTAAAAATGAGTAATTTAAAAAAAATCTATTTTTAAAATACATTCTACTGGTCGGATTCAACATAAGATTTATAATAATGTTTAAAGAAAAATGTGCCATGCCATGCCATAATTTTAATGATGTTTTAGGCCGTAGCAAATATGATAATGATGATGATAATTTTATAACACTTTTTTCAATCAAATGTTAAAACAGTGGCTTGTAATTATTTTTTTTTTTACTTTTTCATTTTTTCCCGTTTTTTGAGCAGAGTCGAAGGACAAAAACTTCAAATAATATTTGCAAAGGCCTTATTTTTCAGTACTCTTAACAAATTTTAAAACATCATGAACATTTTTAAAAAAAAAAACAAGCGCTTGCAAATAAATATCATAATCAAATTTCTTTAAGTTTTTTTTATATACTGGCCACTTTTTTGATACAAGGTTACAGCTTTTGATCACATGTTGTAAAAACAAACCTAACTATCCAGCTACGCCTATCCCACATGTTGGTATTGAGTGCAACTGGCTCCATCGACACAACAATGGCATTAATCTACGTAGAGATAACATTTAGTATATATAGTATCAGTTAAAAATCTTGTGTAGATTTAGATATTCTATTGGGTTACATAAATATAAAACCATTTTTGTAAGGTGTGGAAAATAAAAAAATAAACATTTTCTTTCAAAACAGCAAAAAAGTCCAACCAGAAAATCTAAAGTCAATGCGACTAAATAATTTCATCAAATTAATTTGACAGTTTTCAGAATAATACAAAACTTATAAAATAAGAAAAAAGAAAAAAAGAAAAAAAAATAACAAAAAAATAAATAACAAACTCAATGAGTTGAGGTCCTCTTTTGGAAGACTTACCCTTTTTGACAGAAGCCAACATTCGGTCACCCTCGGCTGCAATTTATCTAACAGCAAGGGATGCAAACTCAATGAGTTGAGGTCCTCTTTTGGAAGACTTACCCTTTTTGACAGAAGCCAACATTCGGTCACCCTCGGCTGCAATTTATCTAACAGCAAGGGATGCAGTCTTCTCAGCAGTAACTGAACGCAGTGGCTGCTCCCACCAACAAAGTGCTGCTTCCTGGGGTAGCAATTTCGCCTGATGCCGATGATAAAGATCGTTGTCTCAAAGGCTTTCGTGCTTTCCTCTTTTTTTTTTTTTTGCTTACTCTCTCTCTCTCGATATAACTCTTCGTGGAGAAAGCTGTGAAATGGTCTTCCGGTCGGTATAGAAATGATGTGCATACACACACACCACGTCATAAGAGACCGGGTGTTGCACACGTGATAAAGCCACCCAGAATTGACACCCTCTTTTTCTGTCTACGCGCAAACACTGCTGTGTGGACTCACAAAACTATATGTGTCGTTTTTCCGGAAGAAACACAAGTAGCAAAACAGGAACATGCTGTTTATTTCACGAGCAAACGTTTCATCTCCAAACACAGCACTGCCAGTGGCAGCAGCAGTGGATGTGCCCAAAGTCATCGTTCCCCCGTTTTTCCCCCCCGTGATGGGTTTTCCACCGAAATGTACTCTTACAACAGCGTGGGTGAAATTGGGCTGGAATTGGGGCTGTGGGCAGGAAATGTGGGAAACGGGATCGTGGAAGCAAACTACAGTTTTCCGTTGGGTGCTGGGAAGCTTGTTTTCGAATAAACAAGCTTCAATCTGGCACCAGTTGGTGGTGCCAAACTGTGGGATAGAATACAATTTTCAGCTAAAATAAGATTTCAAATAACATTCGCTCAATAAATTGAAAAAAAAATGAAAGATGCATATTTCAATATGAATTTTTAGCTGAAATTGAACTTCGATTTTTTTTTCGCAAAAATTAAATAAATTAAAAATAATGCATGGTGCCTCTACGAAAATCTGTCAGATTGCAATCACTGTTTTTTTTAATTTTTTAGTTTGAGTTGTTGAGTTCAATTAATAATACAAAATTAAAACAAAGAAAAGTTATTTTATAGAATATTTTTTGATTTGCCAAAAATATAAAAATAACCAAACAGACCACAGTACACATGTCGAAGCTGTCGTGGTAACTTGTCACAATGTCACTTTTTGACGTTCCGAAAAAAAGGCGTTTTAATGTTTGACCTTGAACAAACAAAAACATGAGCACGCAATGTAAACAGTAACAAACACGTTTTGTTTGGCTGACCATTTTTTTTTTTTCGAAGTTTGGTGGAATTTGGTTGCTGGAGTCCCGAGTTATTATTGAAAATCTTTACGGTAGTCGAGCTCGTACTTGTGTCAAACGCGTTCTGACCTGAAATCCCGTTGTTCAATTGTCGCACTTACATCAATTTTCAGGCTGTGTCAAGATAGCACGACAAGATTGAAACTTCTTTCATATGAAAAGTGATAAAAATCAGCTGAGCTTTTTTGGTTTTTATTGAATATCTCAGGATTGGAGTCAAATTTTGGGGATCTGTGAAGGTCAAAAGGTGAGGCATTAGGAGCTGAACAAAATGGCATTCTTAACTCAATTTGGGCCAAAATGCACGTGCGACAAGTAAGCACGACAGCGTCAATGCCGGGATGTCCCGATTCTGACGGTATCGTTTCGGAGAAAAGGCTGAATATGATGTGTGCTGGTGCTGTTTGGTTGGTTTTTGTTGCGAGCGCAATTAGGTTGAAATTGTTTTTTTTTTTTCCGAGAAATATTCTTCCCGAGCGATTCAAAGCGACTAATTGACAGTATTCATATATTGGTGAGTGGTTGCATTGTTGATTTTAAGCAGTGCAGAAACGTAATGTTATGCTTGCAACCCATTTTGCGTAATTTTCAAGGAATTTTGAGTGGAGATGATTTCAACAAGCTTTCTACAAAGTCGAACAAAAATATTTCAACAGCATATCATAATTAGCTATTCCAATAAAGGTAGAGTTTTGCCTCACTCTTTACAAACATGATTGGACACATTTGGACTCAAATTTCATCTATTCGTTTTAGATCCGGAACAGAAAAGTACACAAATATTACTTAAGCAGTCATAACTTGAGACAGGGTTACCAGATCTTCAATATTTTGGACTCGTTGGAAAGAAAGATCTTTCTATTACCTAACCAACAATGGGTCGGACATAGTTTACATACTTTTAAGGCCGTTGCAAATATTTTTTTGTCAGTTCATTTTTCGAGCAGGATTTTAGCCTTACACCGGTAAAAAATAAAAATATAGGTAACTGTGCCAATTTTGAGCCAAATCAGTTAAGGTTTAATTGATTGATCGTTGAAGTTTGCATAAGAATATTCGCAAAAATGTATGGAGAAAAGCAAAAATCTCAAAATTCCACCAAAAGGTGGCGTTAAATGTGTCGGATCATTTCAAGTTTGAGTAACTAATGTAAAATCATATAAATAACAACTTTGTCGAAAACTGCAAAACGATCCGAGCGATTTAAACAAGTCGATTTTGTATTCGAAACCGAGGTGGGTAATTCTCCGCCAACTCACACAGCAGTTGCCCCGACCCCTCTTCGATTTGCGTGAAACTTTGTCCTACTGGGTAACTTTTGTCCCTGATCACGAATCCGAGGTTCATTTTTTGATATCTCGTGACGGAGGAGCGGTAAGACCCCTTCCATTTTTGAACATGCGAAAAAAGAGGTGTTTTTCAATAATTTGCAGCCTGAAACGGTGATGAGATATAAATTTGGTGTCAAACGGACTTTTATGTAAAATTAGACGCCCGATTTGATGGCGTGCTCAGAATTCCGAAAAAACGTATTTTTCATAGAGAAAACACTAAAAAAGTTAAAAAAAACTCTGCCATTTTCCGTTACTCAACTGTAAAAAAAATTTGAACATGTCATGTCAACATGTGGGAAATTCAATGTACTTTTCGAATCTACATTGACCCAAAAGGGTCATTTTTTTCATTTAGAACAAAATTTTTCATTTTAAAATTTCGTGTTATTTCTAACTTTGCAGGGTTATTTTTTAGAGTGTAACAATGTTCTACAAAGTTGAAGAGCAGACAATAAAAACAATTTTAATATTTAGGCATAAGCGGTTTGCTAATAAACATCACGAGTTATTGCGATTTCACGAAAAAAAAAGTTTTGAAAATGTTGGTCGTCGTTGATCACGGCCGTTCATGGTCACCCGCTACAGACACGGACGATGAAACAACAAGAAACGCAAAAAGTAACTTTTACAAAACTTTTTTTTCCTAAAATCGCGATAACTCGTGATGTTTCTTAGCAAACCCCTTATGTTTGTATATCAATTTTTTTCTAATTGTCTGTTTTACAACTTTGTAGAACATTGTTACACTCTAAAAAATAACCCTGCAAAGTTAGAAAAAAACACGAAATTTTAAAATAAAAAAATTTTGTTCTAAATGAAAAAATTACCTTTCTGGGTCAATGTTGATTCGAAAAGTACATTAAATTTCCGTTAAAATGACATGTTCCATTTTTTTTACAGTCGATTAACGGAAAGTGGGAGAGCTTTTAAAACTTTTTTAGTGTTTTTGTTTTTTTCGATGAAAAATACGTTTTTTCGGAATTCTGAGTACGCCATTACATCGGACGTCTAATTTGACATAAAAGTCCCTTTGATCTCATCACCGTTTCAGGCTGCAAGAAAAACACCTCTTTTCGCATGTTCAAATGGAAGGTCGATCCGTCAAAAAACAGACCTCGGATTCGTGATCAGGGACAAAAGTTACCCCTTAGGACAAAGTTTCACGCAAATCGAAGAGAGTCGGGGCAACTTTTCCCGATTTCGTGTGAGTTGGTAGAGAATTACCCTATAGCAAAACATGAAATTTGGTTGGGTGTCTGAACTGCTTTGGAATCACGAGTGTTAACAAAAAATTTTCAAATCAAGACTAACATTTTAAAAGGGCGTAACATTGAATGTTTGGCCTTTTTGAAATGTTAGTCTTGATTTGAAAATTTTGAAAATATTTTTTTCGAAAAGATCGGAAAATTTCACAAATGTTTCATATATTAACATTGAAAATCGGACCATTAGTTGCTAAGATATTGACGATAGAAAATGGTGGGTTGTTTGGGTGAGACTTAGAAATCATCAATTTTCCTGTTTTTAAACCTTTGCATTGCAATATCTCAGCAACTAAAGGTCGTATCAACAAAGTCCGAATAAGCAAAATATAGAGAATTTTCTCAGCTTTTCAAAAATATTTTTTTCAAAACTGGGCAAACATGTGCACTAATTTTAAAAAATGAAAAACTGCGACTATTTTCAAAAAAGTCACTTAAATATGGCTATAACTTGAAAACGGTGCACTTTATCAAAATTTCACTAAAGTACTTTTTGATTGCAAATTTAATTTTACATCGAAAAATGAAGTTGAAAAATTTTTACGACCAAAATTTCGATTTTTTGAAAAAATCAGTATTGATTAAAAAATTCATAACTCGGTCAATGATTTTTTGCACAACCTGGAAATTTCTGAAAAGTTGGCATTTTATGTCCTCTAAAACATATCAAAAAATAAAAAATAAAAATAGTGTTTTTTGTAAATCAAGTTTTAGTGACAAAAGTTAAATAAAAAATCACCAAATTTTTTTACCGTGTATTATTTTTTCTAGTGTAGTCCGTATCCATACCTACAACTTTGCCGAAGACACCAAATCGATCAAAAATTCCTTCAAAAGATACAGATTTTGAATTTTCATACATCATTTTTGTATGGACAGCTGCCAAATTTGTATGGAAAATTATATGGACAAACTAATGATGCAAAATGGCTTCTTTGGGCATACCGAAGGCACCAAAAAAGTTTCAGTCCGATTAAAAAATACAAAAAAAATCGAATGACCGAAATCCTAGAGAACTGCTCATATCCGTGAGCCACGCTAATGCAGTGGCCCAATTGATTTTGTGCTTTCGATCAAAAAATATCTTACCAAACAAATTTTATTGAAGGAGCTCGTAATGTTTATTATTGTTACATTTACAAACTTTTAAGTACACAGCTAAAAAAGTAGTAATCCAGCTGCGTGTAAAAGGCCTTGGTGTAAAATAAATATTGCATTATTTTATGCAATTTTATGTAATTTTAAACCCTAAAATATGTAGCCCGTCAGTATGGGAAACCTACTTGACCGAAATGTCAAGCTCATATATGCGTTTATCCCAGTGTTTCTCAACCGGTGAGGAATTCCCCCCTGGGGGGGAATTAGGCCATTCTTGGGGGGGGGGGAATGGGGATGCAATAGAAATGTAATACCTTTTAACAACGAGCTTGCAAAAATAATCCATGTCTAGAACATTCAACCAAACTATCGAATTGGAAAGAATATTAGAACTTTTAAAATAATAGTCCTTTGGGTTTTTAGACCCTTTCAAACATTAGCTGTTTTTACAAAATAAAATGGGTTTGTAAACACATTTTTTTCATGTTTTTGTTCTTTTTCTAATAGATTGTTTTAATACTCTCCTAAAATTTAACTGTTCTTTGAAGAATTAAATTGAATTTAGAAATTCTGAAAGTTTATGCATTGCATTCTGAAAAGTAGATTTTACATTTTTTGTGAGTGCTCTCATCTTGAGTTTTTTTAAAAGTATTATGATTATTGTCAGTTATGTATATATTCATACACGAAAAGAAACTCGGATTTTTTCAAGGAAGCATTTGCATTTATTCAATCAGGAACAGTTGGTTTATGAAAAAAATACAAATGTTGAAGATAACTGAACTGCACTTATCGCTTAAAATTGGAATATTTTTTTCAAAATCATGAATATAAACAGTTAATTTAAGTTTGCTCAAATCTTACTTTTTTATAAACTTTTCAAATGTTTCTTTCACATCCAGATTATTTTAACTATATTTGAAAAAATCTCTCTGAATGAAAGTTTTATTGATTTTGGACTACATTGTGAAGTTTATTTCACAAACTGCATATTTATATGTTTTGCATGATTTTTGTTATTTTTTTTATTGAAACTTCAGTCTTATGATAACATTGTAATCTTAAATTATGAAATTTGTTCCAAATTTAAGGGAGGAATGGAGTTCATGAAAATTAGCCAAGGGGGGAATGGAACGAAGAAGGTTGAGAAACACTGGTTTATCCTTACAGCATTTTATCGGTCTCATGGCCGAGTGGGCTAAGGCGCCAGTCCTCACTGTGGTTGCTGGGTTTGAACCCCGTCGGTTGCAACTTTGTTTTTTGTTTTTGTTAAAATTGTGCATGCAGTGTGTATTATTAAGTGTTTATTTTGACGAAGGTGATGTGCATGCTTTTGCATGCGATTTTACCATCGGATTTTTTGCTGTGTATTCTTTACATTATTTGTGTAAGTGTATTTAAGATTTTTCTCAGTATCTTTCAAAGTAAAGTATAAACGTTCTGAACGTGAGCAAGATGGCTCCATGAAAAAATAGTCCCTAGTTTACACACATTCATGTTACAAAGAAACCATCAAATGCTTTAAAAAAACGAAAAATTGTTGAACTTTGCTTCGTAGCAAGTCTTTTTCAAAGCTAAACAGCAATTCCCCACGAAAACAGCATACTTCAAAAACAAAAAGTTCTTCGATCGGGCCAAATTATTATTATTATTATTTTATTTTAGTTTTTTCAAATGACTTCAGCGATGACTTTTTTGGGTACCGTAATTGAAATACGCAACTTTTGGAACCCAAAAAAGTATAAGCCATTTTTTAAATTTTCGCAGTTTAGTGAATAAAATAGTTTTTTTTTTTTGTTTTCGTCATACGTGGCGCGTCAGAAATCACTGTTTTTATTTTTTCAAAGTCGATTCTCCAAACATCGAAATCAGAACTTCACCAGCTCGATCGCAGCACTTTTTTTCTAATCATGCTGTTTTCGTGGGAAATTGCTGTTCATTTAAAAAGCTATTTCGAATTGTTAACGAACATCTCATATGAATATTTTCTGCTTTAAATTATATGTATATTTATTAATTGTAATACAAATCTTTCATACCAAAATCCACTTGACTAAGCTTGAAATCGCGTCAGTAATTCCTGCATAATTTCTCATAATCCTCCCACCCTCAAATTAATAGCTGCTTGCAGCAAGTCCGACTTTCCATCACCGCAGCCTTAAGCCCTGGCCGGCTACTTTGTAATGCTACTGCAGGGCCACGTTGTTGCCGCAGCAAATGCAATCGAGCAATCTTAATTCCGCTCCCGGCGCTGGAGGAGCTGAGCCAGAATAATAAATCACTTCCCCCCAGGGGGAGGATCATCCCACAACAACAAACTAGAATTTTCTTGCTTGTTGATGTAACTCGGTGAACGGGGGAACGAACGGTTAGTAACATCGCTCGGGTACAAGTTAAAAGTGGCTGATTTTTCCAAAAAGTTTTTCGAGCAGCTCTTGAAAACCTCAAAACAAGTGCAAGAGTTTGCAAAGTTGTTCTTCTTTGGTGATTCGCAAAAGTTTTTCTTAACTAGGTCTTGCTTTGCTTCCCTTCAAAAAGAACAAAATTTTGCCGTAATCCGTTCAATTACTCTTAGTACATCAATTTTCAGCAGCTTCCACGCTCTTGGGAGTATTGCCAATAATGCTCGAAGGTAAAACCTTCACCACATAAGCTCACCGTTCTAGGAACACACTATGTTGCTTGAAAAATGCCAATTGATGGTTTTTGCTATAGATTTTACCTCAACTTTGAAGAAGTTTAAAAAAATATGATATTTTACAAAATAATTAGTTTTTTTTTTTTCATTTAACTCTACTTTATTATGCAACTGAGTAAATTGATTGTTGTTCCACCAAGAAGAGGATAAACTTTTCTGCCCTGGCCACTCCCAATAGTGTGGTCCATTGGTCTTGGGCCAGGCAAGTTCCACCTTGGGCCTAAGGAAATGTAATTTTTAATGAAATTTTATTCGCTCTTTTGAACCGCTGGGAGGACTTCTCAAGTTTCTGCACGAACACGAAGAGGTGGAAATCCTTGGCGCCTTGGCGACGAAGACCAACGTGACCGTGGAAAATGGACCTGGAAAATATATGCAAATTAATGGTTGGGATTGGCACGTCGTGAAAGCTTCAGGATTGAGAAAAAAAGGGAAATTGCAAGTTCCGTTTCCGGGGGGAACCGAACAGGTATTACAGCAGAGGTTGCAACTGTTTTGGGATGATCTCTAGGTGGGTGGGAAAATGGAAATTTTTTCCACTCAATTATTGAACAGTTGAACGATTTTTCCGTGCAGGAAATGTTTTCATTTGAATTTAAAAAAAGGACAACGTCATCTGTCCCACTTTCGCAAACAAAAGAATTCCGTTTTCAGCAGTTGAACAAAAGTAACAGACACGCCGCATTCAAACGTGCCTCTTAAATGTACTCTCCTCTGAAGAGTACTTTGTAACTTCAACAACCGGCGTTGGCCTCTTTGTTAAAACTACTGCAAAATAGCACACATGCACTGCACGCTTGAAGACAGACTCCTTGACACTTTTGAGCTTGCAAATAGTGCACACTAGTGCTGCTGCTCCATTTTTGTCCCTGAGGGGTCTCTTTACTTTGCCTTTCGTGCGTAGAAAATGGGTTTGCTACATTGTAGAGTTTCATTTTATGCAATGTGCACTTGAATGGGTACTGCCAGGTTGGCAGGATTCAATTAACTTTTTCAAGATAATGTCATGTTGTTGTCTACACTTGGGCTAAAGTGCATACTTTGTAGAATTGAAAGGTTGTTTTTCAAATTGTTGACAGAAAAACTATTACAAAATGCTTTTTACATTATTACAGTTATGATACTCTCTACCAAATCACACGAAATCGGGGAAAGTTGCCCGACCCCTCTTGGATTTGCGTGAAACTGTGTCCCAAGGGGTATCACGTGACGGAGGGGCGGTACGACCCCTTCAATTTTTAACATGTGAAAAAAGAGGTGTTTTTCCAACAATTTGCAGCCTGATGAAATAGGAATTTGGTGTCAAAAGGACTTTGATGTAAAATTGGACGCCCGATTTGATGGCGTACTCAAAATTCCGAAAAAACGGATTTTTCATCTTAAAAACACACAAAACAAGTTTTTAAAACTATGCCATTTTACGTTACTCAACTGTAAATTTTTTTAGAACATGACATTTTAAGAAAAATTCAATATACTTCTTGAATCTACTTTAATATCTTTTTTTTTGTTGTAAAAAACAAAATATAAAACATCTAAAAATATTGATGACAGGCAATATTTTTTATATTTAAAAGAAAAAAGTGTATTGAAATGCATTTTCCAGCTCAGTTGTTTTGATATCATTAGTTTTTTTTAAATATCTATATAGGGGAAAGTGGGGCAAGTGTAACAAGCTAAGGAAATGCTCGTTATAACCCATTAAAAACGTTAAAAAATCTGTCGGATTTTTTAGAATCATCTTATTCCAGGTCTTTACTGAGACTTTGATAGAACAAGTTTAAAAAAAAATCTGTTTTGTATGTAAAAAAATGATTTTAAATTTTTTGATTTTTTCGTACGGTCTACTAAACTAGTGGGGCAAGACGAACAACCCGTTGGGGCAAGAAGAACAATGCATGAAAAAACATGCTAATTTACTAACAATTGAACTATTATAACTTTGATACATCAGATTAGGATGTATTTGAAACGTTTCTTTCATTTTTAGTTTAAAAAATAATATTTTACTAAAAATTTGACCGTTTTTACGAAAAAAAATATTACTCAGATGATAAATAGTAAGTTTTCATGAAATTATTATATCGTGTATGGACAATTTTTTTAACAATTGTTTATCAGTTTTTAAGAACTTTTATGTATTTTTTTCACAATAAAATATGTTGCTGCAGCAATTCGTATTTTTTTCCATACTAAAAATCCATATGGTACACTTACCCCACCAAAACAAGATTTTTTAAAAGCTCTCTACAAAAATAACCATAACATAAATCATATTTTATAATACGTGCTAGTCATTGGTAGTGACACTACTGATCTAGGAAAAATAGCATTTTGATAAAATGAGCCTTAAAACGAACCCTAAGCCTTATTTTGTACTTTCCAAATATTATAAGGAAACAAAGGTTTTGAAAAAAAACTTCATTCAATCTTATGCCACGTGGCGTTTACGTCGTTTTGGCGGTTATGTGGTAGTACAATCAGCTAATTACATTGCTAGCAACAATTCCTCATACTGGAAATAATCAATATTGTAAAAAATACGGCCTTACGAGCGATTGTTCCTCTTGCCCCATATGGTCGTCTTGCCCCACCTTCCCCTATATCTATGTGTGGCAGTGCGTGGCCGAATGGTTACGCTGTCCGCTTTGTAAGCGGATGATTCTGGGTTCGATTCCCATCTGCTCCAACCTTCCATCGGATGAGGAAGTAAAATGTCGGTCCCGGCCTTGGTTGTTAGGCCGTTAAGTCATTCCAGGTGTAGGAGTTGTCTCCATGCCATAAGTACAAACAACACACCAAACCAAGCCTACTCTGGTGGAATCGCTGGCGGCGGTTGGACTCGCAATCCAAAGGTCGTCAGTTCAAACACTGGGGTGGAAGGTTCCTTGGAGTAAAAAGAGGTTTGGGTGCTCTCCCCATTCAAGCCTTCGGACTCCTAGGTTCGAGCAGAAACTTGCAATAGAGACCACAAAAGACCCGGGGGTCGTTAATGTGGATGGTTTGATTTTTTTGATGTATTGACGAATTTTTTTTCGCAAGAAAAAACACACTTTTTTGCGGTATTGTAAAACAAAAGTTCACAAATATTAAAAATATTGTTGCTAGATCTCAGATTTGCAAGATATGATTTTTAAATGCAGGACAACGCATTTCAAATCGATTTCAGTTGATAAGACTTCTATTTCCATTGAAATAAAAAAAAAAAAACCTAATTTTTTGGACCGATTTGAAGGGGTGACATAATCTTTTAAAAACATTTGCAACGGCCTTTTAAGAAAAGAATTTATGGCAAAAAAATGAAAACCCTTTTTATTTCTTTAATCCTCTGACCCGCCATATAATTTGGGTACTTCAAACTAATAAGACCTTACAAACATAAATAGAGTCATGTAATCAAAACCTAAATTTAATCAAAACATAATTTAATTACTAGATTGTCTTGTTCTCGATGAACGTTGTTCCTGGTTGCCAAGAGGACGAGATGAACGAGAATGATCACTTTATTTTATTTTTTTGGAGCAAATCAATTATGGAATCGAATTTAATTTATTTTCTTTAAAATGAATTTGCAACAAAAGGTCGAAAGACATAAGGTCGAAAGGACAAAAAAATCGAATGCCAAAAGGTTGAAAGACAAAGGTCTTTAAACGTAGCAAGTCTGGATGCAGGCACAACGTATTTTTTATTGTTTCCGTACTGATGTTGTGATTTTTGAAATTACTCAAAAAATTAATCTTTATGAAAATAATCTAAATTAAAAATTATTTCAGAGTAAGTTGTATTCGTTCAATTGCAATTTAATTTCTTTTTTTAAACATTTTTGCATTCTCATATTAAAGTTTAACCTTGTATCTTTAATATTTAGTTTGTTTTTGTTTTATTTTTTATTTTTATTCAAGGATATATCTCATTTTTTTATATTTTTATTTTTCTTTCAATTTTTTGTTTTCTTCTTTCACCTATTGAAGCGTTCTTTTATTACGTGACGCAGTTGAGGGGAAGGGGAGGTTGTCAAAGGCTGTGTTACGCTCCATACAACATTTTTAAAATTTGTATGGAAATTTGGTTACAAGGGGAGGGGGTCCAAAAATCCATTTTTTGCGTAACGTAATAAAAGAACGCTCCTTTTGTCCACTTTCGATCTGGTGTTCATTCAACTTTACGTTCAGTCGACCATTCGTCTTTCGATCTTTTTTCGTAAAATTTGTCAAATTTTCATGAACTATCGCAATTTTTAATCCATAAACCGAATTCTTGTAAAATATCCTGATCTTTTACAGAACAAATCGAGAGTGTTTTTGGACAGGACCAATAATCATAATTTTCATTTTTTTTCTTTTTTGGTGTTTTTGAAAATTTTTTACAAAGCGGTTTCAAAAGAAGCCAAAAGATAAAAAATAAAATTTTATTTCTTGGACAAAAACTCAAGAAATAAATCGTGTGACCTCATGAATTTAGATAAAAATTTTACGAAAAAACGAATTTGTGAAGAATACCATGGTCCTGGAAAGTTTCTTACATAAAAATTATTTAAATTCCCTTTTGTCTTTTTCAATGGCAATATGTAAAACAAATATCACCATCACCATGCACATGACTACAGTACGAAAAAAGATATTAAGAACATCGTACAATCCCAGGATCGACAGTGCGTCGCCATTTCTCCTCATTAAACAGTAAATAAAACCTCATTTCCACTGAACCGAACCGGAAGCCATTAAAAAAGATCAGTCCAGAGCAAAAAAGAAAACTCCCCATCGAATTGCGCAACTTTTCCGGGCGACAAACCAATCCCCACATCGACATCAGAGTAAAAGAAAAACACCATCAGTCGTGCCATAAAGTACTAGTTTTCAGAAAGAAAAAAAAACACACTATTTTAATGGGAAAATTCAAAATCACGTTCCAGTGCCAGTGGACGTGATCATGACGCGCTTGTAAAATAAATTGAGAAGAAAGCACCCGGGTCATCTTTGCCCCCCGAAGGGGCGTGCCTTCTTCCTGACTCACCGGAAGTCAAACTCATAAAACGAGTTGTGTATAGAAGGAGAGATAGTTGGGACTAAAGTCGTTCGTCTTTTTGCTTGCGGCGGCGACGACCCGACCCTAGGTGATGGAAGTTGAAGTTGGATTATATTAGACTTATTTAAGCGTCTGGATGTTCGAGTTTGTCTTTTTGGGGTGGGGAGGTTTGGTTTTGTCTCTTGTGGACCAGATTGAAGCTGCTAAAGGGCAAAGTTCAGTGTAAGCCAGCTTGCCTCCAGGGTGGTTTGTCTTTCATTTTTGATGTAAAAAGTCAGAAACAATGCAGAAAAGTTTCTTCTCTACTCTACTCTACTCTACTCTACTCTAATCTAATCTAATCTACTCTACTCTACTCTACTCTACTCTACTCTACTCTACTCTACTCTACTCTACTCTACTATACTCTACTCTACTCTACTCTACTCTACTCTACTCTACTCTACTCTACTACTCTACTCCACTCTCTCTACTCCACTCTACTCTACTCTACCTACTCTACCACCTACTCTACTCTACTCTGCTCTACTCTACTCTACTCTACTCTACTCTACCTACTCTACTCTACTCTACTCTCCTCTACTCTACCACTCCACTCTCTCTACTCTACTCTCTCTCTACTCTACTCTACTCTACTCTACTCTACTCTACTCTACTCTACTCTACTCTACTCTACTCTACTCTACTCTACTCTACTCTACTCTACTCTACTCTACTCTACTCTACTCTACTCTACTCTACTCTACTCTACTCTACTCTACTCTACACAGCAAATAAAGTAGTAATCCAGCTGCGTGTAAAAGACCTGGGTGTAAAATAAATTTTGCATTATTCTATGAGATTCTGTGTAATATTACACCCTGAAATATGTAGCCCATTAGTATGGGAAACCTACTTGACCGAAATGTGGAGCTCACATATACGTTTATCCTTTACATTTTTCATCGGTCTGATGGCCGAGCGGACTAAGGCGCCAGTCCTTACTGTAGGTGCTGGGTTTGAATCCCGTCGGTTGCAACTTTTTTTGTGTTTACAAAAATTGTACATGCAGCGTGTAAAATTAAGTGTTTATTTTGACGAAGGTGATGTGCATGCTTTTGCATGCGATTTTACCATCCGATTTTTTGCTGTGTACTCTACTCTACTCTACTCTACTCTTTTCGTTTTTATCGTTTGCCAGGACTCGTGTGCGATACGTCGAAAAAAACATTACATTAAAATTAAAGCGGCTAGCCCTACTGCGGATTCTGAGAACGGATCACATTTCACAGAATCTACAGGGAAGGAAGGATGCGTGGACATACCTTACCAAACGCTACGAAACAGTTGCATTTAATCTTTAAACGGAAAATTTGTGTAACCAAAAACGTTTATGAAACTCATCATAACAACGTCATTAACTTCAATCCCAACTATCACCCCGTAATCCCTACTTGAATCCCCTCCTCAAATGCCCTGCCAAGTGACGATTTGAAAACTGCATTATCACCATCTGCTTTGCGTGATTGCCGGGCTGTTGGCACGTGCCACCTTCGGCCACTTACCACCCAGTCAGAGTCCCAGCATCAGCGGTCATCATCAAAGCCATCATCCCACGCTTGAGCTGTTGATGCTTTCCGCATAGCCCCCCAAAGCTCACTCGTCATAAATTCCCCCCCTTGCTAGCTACAACAGTAGTGCATCAACACAACAAGTCAGTGTAGAAGCTCAAGTCGTGCTTTATCACCCAATCGTCCAAGTCATCGTCGTCGTCGGCATCTTGGACCCGGGCAAGCTGCTGCTCCTCATGGTGGACTGCACATTTGCACAAAGCTTCGCTAAAATAACATGTGCGAATGTGTTTTGAAATGGTTCTGTAGATTGTTGACTCTGTTTTGACCATCTCGCGTTACGACTTTCAAATTGTAAGATTTATCGTTACGAAAACGGTTTTTATTGGCGTAAATAAAAGCTCCCAGGGCCACCCTAACCCCCTTTCTTCGAGCTCTATTACCGGGGTCAATTGAAAGTTTCCCATAAAAATCGCTTCGCCAGGACTTTCTTTTGTATCGCGTTTAGTGCTTTGTGCTGGTTAATGTTGCAACTGATGATCCCCCCCCCCCCTTTCGACAAGGACGAGGACAAGTTTTATCATCGTGTGTCATTCGACACTCGTAAAGCGTCCGCCCTATTGTGTAGAGCCAAGGATCATGCCAGAACGCCACACCCAGAAGACTGTAATTGAACGGTCGAAGGCAATAAATTTGATAAGTGTGATGTTGCAATGGCTTTTGTGGTACTCGGACGACCCACAAGGATAAGCCCGAATGGCCAACAACTAATGAAAAATACAATTTATCGTTCTGCTAAGCATCGAACTTTACTTTATCCATACAGCATTTTGACCTTTCCACCTCTTTGCTTCAGCCAGTCGAGAGAATCTTTGAGGCTTTGATCGAAGTTTCACTTACCACAGGACGACGACGACGACGACGGTTGAGCTCATAAATGTTCCGAGGGAGGAAGGATTTTCATGCTGTTTTTTTTCTGCACCGAAACTATTTTTGTATGGCTTTGTGCGTGTATGTGCTCGGTACAATGTCGTTTATTGCACTACTTTTAGTCGTTTCAAGGGATGTACAAGAATGTGAATGGCATTCCACTTTACTGGGGCAATTTTAAACATTTTTCGTTGGAGAAGAATGGTGAGAGGTTGCCAAAGTGGCTTAAATTTAATGGATGTCAGGAAAGTTTTGCTGAACAGTCTACGAAGGGAGAAAGAAGCTTAGAAGGCTGCTAAAAGACTAGAAGTTTCAAGATTCGAAGACTACATGAGTAGAAAACAATACTGCTAGAAAAACTACTAGAAGATAATAAAAACCTGTAGAAAATTTGGAAAAAAACAGAATCAGAAGAATTCAAGAATAGAAAAATAAAAGATAAGATGTGTAGAAGACTTGAATAATTGACAAAACTAGAAAGGTTCACCAGTCCACGGCGCCTCTGGTGAAGCAACAATTTGGCGCCCTCTTACGTTTCTGATAAATAGATGTTAATTTTATACGATTCCCGCTTTGAATTTTGATTCAATTATTGCAATGGTAGTAATAAATAGGTTGATGAAAGGATTTCTAAGTAAAGTATATTCATGATTCATTATTATTATTAGTTTTATTAAAGACACTTTACCATTGCAATGGCATACGTGTCGTATTCATGATTCATGATTTAACTTTTTTCAGCTTCATATTGATAAGAAATTTATAATTATAGTTTCAAACATTTGAATTTATTTTTACTCAAATGGATTTTGCAATTTCATTTCTAACCAGATCGGACTAAAAGAAAATGTGAAAATTTAGTGTATGAATAAAGTTTACTGACTATTTTGTTAAGTTTCATAACATAAATAATAAAAGCATTTGTTCATTTTTTTTCAGATTTCTGATTAAGATCAGAAAATTAGCATAAACTCGTTCACAAAGTTGTTGAATGAAGCCGAGCAATTCTCTTCAAAATCAGTCTTTTTGCTTGAATTTTAATTTTTGTATATTTTAATTCGGCTGAACCTTTAATGGTGCTTACGGTATGCTCAAAGAAGCCGTTTTACATCATTAGTTTGTCCATATAATTTTCCATACACATTTGGCAGCTGTCCATACAAATGTTATATGAAAATTCAAAAATCTATATCTTTTGAAGGAATTTTTTGATCGATTTGGTATCTTCACCAAAATTGTAGGTATGGAAAAGGACTACACTGAAAAAATTGATACACGATATTTTTTTTTTTTGATTTTTAATCTAACTTTTTGTCACTAAAACTTGATTTTCAAAAAAAAACTATTTTTATTTTTTTTGTTTGTTTGCCAACTTTTCTGAAATTTTCAGGTTGTGAAAAAAATCTTTGACTGACTTATGAATTTTTGAATTCATACAGATTTTTAAAAAATATCGAAATATTGATAGCAAAAACTTTTCAACTTTATTTTTCGATGTAAAATCAAATTTGCAATCAAATAGTTCTCTTTGAAATTTTTATAAAGTGCACCATTTTCAATTTTAAGCCATTTTTAGGTAACTTTTTTGAAATTTTTTACAATTTTTCATTTTTTTAAATAAGTGCAACCTTGAAAAGATACAGATTTTTGAATTTTCAAACATCATTTTTGTATGGACATCTGCCAAATTTGTATGGAAAATTATATGGACAATAACATGTTTGCTATCCTTTGATAAAACAGATATTTTATAACTTTATCATTACTGAATCTAAAAATCCTTGAATAATAATGGAGAAACCAGAACACGTAAAGCAATGGTTTGATAAATGTGTTAATTTTGTCGAAATAACGCTGGAATATCCCATGCAAAAAAAATAAATTTTTGAGGATTTTTTTTTTTATTTTTTCCATACCGGTAAAAACTGAACAAATCCGAGTTTTAGGCAAACTATTATCATTATGAAACTTTCAAATTGGGCCAGAAGCTATTTTATTTATGATCGAAAAAAAAATTTATGTTGTTGTTTCCAAAAAAATATTGAAGCGTAGAATACTTGAAAAAGGAGATTTATACTATTCTAGGCTCTGAAATTTATCATTCCCGCCCGGACATTTGGCGGCCTTGTTTGTTTTAAAAAAAAAAAACAATCAAATCTTAATTCAGAATGTATGAATCAAAAAAAATGCTTTCTTTGGTTTGTTTGTAGAAGCATTTTGTAAATCGTGATTAATGTTTCATTTCAATTTACTATTCCTGGACTTTGATTTTAAAATCTAAATTGACAGCCATTGCCCAATGAGCAAATGACACCATCTACGTCCTTAAAACGCTGAAAAGCATTCGAATGCCATTCTCTTAAAAATTCAGATATTCTAATTTTGTAACATCAGAATATCATCGACAAACTGTATATTTCAATGTTATAACAAATCATATTACTCCAAAGTAACAAAAAAATACAACCAAAAATCAATACCTTGACAATTTGGATATTCTAAGGGCAGATTGAGATTAATAGGACCAAATATTTTTAAAAACATATAGTTGCAGTTGGACTCCAAATTATTCCAACAGAATTACACATGCGAGAGACGCGTTCTCACTCTCACGTCAGACGCAAACGCATCAGCTCCCTATCCCTAAACGTCATCATTTTCTCTCACAAACAATAGCAGTGATGCCAAAAACACCTGAAAAGATTCAAAAGTCTGCAAAAGAACATTTTTCTAATCAACGTTAATTCATTAAACAATCAACATCAATTCTGAGCAAATAACTTGAACAATAGAATAGAAAAAAAGACTTCATTGTTGTAGAAAACAAGACAAGAGAAGAGTTGAAGGTAAAAAAGAAGGATACAAAAGAAAGATAGAGAAAGATTTGAGGATTATAAATAAAAAAAACAGAATATCCAGAAAAAAGAAGACTAGAAATTGTAAAAATAAGAGGAAACAAATTAAAAATTATCAGGAAAAAATATGTGCGAAGAATTGAAAAAAAAGGAATAATAGGAGTAGAATTAAAATAAGCAGATAAAAAAAGATAAAAAAGATAAAGGGACCGTCGAGAACGGGACATACCAATTTATAGAATGAAAAATGAGAACATGGGACTGAAAAAAATATTGACAGCTGGAGCAATATTGATATCGAGAAGATCAACAACCAGAGAGTCCACTGTACTATCAAAGCAGAGTAGAGTAAAGTAGAAAAGAGAAGCGATACAAGCTTGCAATGTTATTATTTGGAACAAGTCCTGTGCACTTTCGAGCTGCTCCATAAACATACTTCCCGGTATTAATCGAAATTGCTATTTTCTAGTCAAAAAGTGCTTCCAAGCCAACACAATTTTCAGTTAACACCACTCTCATCTAAACCGGAAACCACTTACAAATGACTGCTGGTGCTGCTGCTTTGCCATGCAACATCATTTGAACAACTTTTTCTCGAGTTTTATTGGATTTGCAATTCAAGTGTGTGGGTGTGGGGATGCAGCTGTCAGTTTCCGACCCCCTCCCCCCATACAAATATGCATTCGCTTTAAATAAAAAGTAATACTAGAATAAAAACATCACGATTTGTACTGCCCCACACCACTATCACATGAAAAGTTAAGCTCGATGTGGCTTACTTCACACTCGCACTCACACTGCAGAGCTTTCCACCCCACGTTTTTCATCTCCCCCTCAGTTCAGCACCCACTTGCAGAGATTTCCACTTTGACATGAATAGTAGCATCATGTTCACTCTCGGAGCTTACTTGCTTGCACACAACTTGCACTATGCTCTTTTTTCTCGTTGGTATTCTTCTTCTCAATGCTTGCCAGTTGCAGCTCGGGAAAGAAAGAAAATATGGGAAAACAAAAATGTCGCCGTGCAACAGCAGCCGGGGCCAATCTGGAAAACATATCTCTTCTCTGTGATTTTCTTTTCAGATGATTTTTTTTTGTTCTCTCGCTCTTCATTGTTTGCCTAGGAAAAACTTTCCCAACAAAAGAGAGAGCGAAAACAATAACAAATTCATTTCGATAACCTCCCGCATATTTTAGCATACGCCCCATGGAAAGAAGGGGGCCTCCCCGTGGGTCCTTTCTGTTTGTTATGTGTGTGTGTGTTTACTAAAACGAGACAAAAGACCCTCAAAGTATGTGTGTGTGTGTGTGTGCCCACGAGTAGTAGTTTTACGGTTTTTGAATAGTTTTTTTTTCGCCCACTCAACGTCGTCTTTTCGCAGCATTTCCCTGAAGGCAATAGCCCGGGAAAAGCAAACACTATCCAGAGAGTGTGTCAGCTTCCGGAACGGTCCAACTTTTCTTCTTTTTTTGTGGCTGGTTGGCCGCACCAGCCGAGGAATGTCGTCAAAATGGTTATTTTTTGCAAATTTTTGCCAACTTACATGCACAGCGTACTGCCTTCCCCGGCAGGGTGGAAGTGATAGAGAGTGGGCTGGAAAAGTGTACTAGTTGTGAAGAGGTTTCCTTCACAGGAAGTGTGTTTTGCCACCAGCGGACGCAAAGTATGGGAAAAGTTTCTTTTTCTAGAAAGGTGTAGCAAAAAACCTTTCGTTTTGCCAAGGTGGATGAAAGTGAGACTTTATTTCAGGTGTATTTAAACAGTAAATCTTCAATAGATCTGACGAACCAGCATGTCAAAAATAACCTTTACATTGATTGATTAATTTCTAGTAAAACGTCCTTTAGATTTGAGTACATTTTAGAACTTAAAAGTTTCACAGGCCAAAGTATTTGAAGCTTGTGGGACATAAACCGAAATTCAGGAAATAAATATTTTCTGCCATTTTTCGTTACCTCAAAATGTATTTAAGGCTCAGCGCCAAAATTTAAAGAAAAAAGCTACCAACTCACATCATTAATGGGTAATTCTCTACCAACTCACACGAAATCGGGAAAAGTTGCCCCGACCCCTCTTCAATTTGCGTGAAACTTTGTCCTAAGGGGTAACTTTTGTCCCTGATCACGAATCCGAGATCCGTTTTTTGATATCTCGTGACGGAGGGGCGGTACGACCCCTTCCTTTGAACATGCGAAAAAGAGGTGTTTTTCAATAATTTGCAGCCTGAAACGGTGATGAGATAGAAATTTGGTGTCAAAGGGACTTTTATGTAAAATTAGACGCCCGATTTGATGGCGTACTCAGAATTCCGAATAAACGTATTTTTCATCGAAAAAAAACACTAAAAAAGTTTTAAAAATTCTCCCATTTTCCGTTACTCGAAAATTTTGGAACATGTTATTTTATGGGAAATTTAATGTATTTTTCGAATCTACATTGACCCAGAAGGGTCATTTTTTCATTAAGAACAATTTTTTTCATTTTAAAATTTCGTGTTTTTTCTAACTTTGCAGGGTTATTTTTAAGAGTGTAACAATGTTCTACAAAATTGTAGAGCAGACAATTACAAAAATTTTGATATATAGACATAAGGGGTTTGCTTATAAACATCACGAGTTATCGCGATTTTACGAAAAAAAAGTTTTGAAAAAGTTACTTTTTGCGTTTCTCCTTGTTTCGTCGTCCGTGTCTGTCGCGGGTGACCATGAACGGCCATGATCAATGACGACCAACTTTTTCAAAACTTTTTTTTCGTAAAATCGCGATAACTCGTGATGTTTATAAGCAAACCCCTTATGTCTATATATCAAAATTTTTGTAATTGTCTGCTCTACAATTTTGTAGAACATTGTTACACTTTAAAAAATAACCCTGCAATGTTAGAAAAAACACGAAATTTTAAAATGAAAAATTTTGTTCTAAATGAAAAAATGACCGAAACGAAACTATTGGCACTACGCCCCCCGGGGCATGGCCTTCCTCTAACGTGGGATTTCTGCTCCAGCGCCTCTGACGAGACAGGAGAAACCGGGACCGACGTTTTACTTCACCATCCGATAGAAGCTCAGTGGATAAGGCGGGAATCGAACCCGCGTCTCATAGCATCATCGGGATCGGCAGCCGAAGCCGCTACCCCTGCGCCACGAGACCCACAAAATGACCCTTCTGGGTCAATGTAGATTCGAAAAGAACATAAAATTTCCCATAAAATGACATGTTCCAAAATTTTTTACAGTCGAGTAACGGAAAATGGGAGAATATTTAAAACTTTTTTAGTGTTTTTTCGATGAAAAATACGTTTATTCGGAATTCTGAGTAGGCCATCAAATCGGGCGTCTAATTTTACATAAAAGTCCCTTTGACACCAAATTTCTATCTCATCACCGTTTCAGGCTGCAAATTATTGAAAAACACCTCTTTTTTCGCATGTTCAAAAATGGAAGGGGTCGTACTGCCCCTCCGTCACGAGATATCAAAAAACAGACCTCGGATTCATGATCAGGGACAAAAGTTACCCCATAGGACAAAGTTTCACGCAAATCGAAGAGGGGTCGGGGCAACTGCTGTGTCAGTTGGCGGAGAATTACCCTAATGTGTTCATTAGTAAATTGAAACTATAAATCTCCACCAAATGTCACACATCGATATCTAACCACTCCTTTGCCACCAAGCTGTGGTGGCCGAGGCAGCTAAGTTGTTAGTTTAGCCTATCGAAGGTCTCTGGTTCGATTCCCGTAGTCGACACTTTTGGTTTTTTTTGTTTTGACGGATGAACTATTTTCTGCAAATGAACCTCGAGGGAATAATTCTATCACCCAACTCGAGCTGTGTTCTCTGTATCCGTAAATGGTACCACTATTCTCTCGAGCCCATTATTCACTCGGAAGAACGCTGCCCAGTATTGGGTGTACTCAACTAGAAAAAAAAATTCAACGTAGCTTTCGAATCTGCAATAACCCACAAGGATTTTTTGTATATATTTAGAGAAAAAAAATTAAAATTTTGTGTTTTTTGCTACTTTGTAGGATTATTCTTTAGCGAGTAATGATTAACTATAAATTATCAAAGCAGGCAATGACAAAAATTTTGTTGTATTAATATAAGGATTTTTTTAATCATCGCCAATTTTCAATTATCAATTATTCAAAATTATAAATGACAATTTTCAAACAGATTTGGTCAAAAATGTTTAAAATCAATTAGATTTAAATTCATGCAATTCAATAAAAAAAAATTTACTCGTTATCCTTTCATTGCATTTTTCATAATACAACAAATATTGAAATTTTGTTAGGGCGCTGCATTTATTATTTCAATTATGATTTGTAAAGGTGTCCTAATCTCTGTAAAAATTTATGTGACGGCAAAATTATATTTTTAAATAAGGTGCAATTAATGAAAAAAAACGATGTGAAAAATCGATTCAACAGATATTCTTTAATTTTTGAGGAATTTTGATCAAGCACTCAGTCTCAGGTGCCAAAAAAACACTTTTGTTGTGGTAAAAGAGCCATTTTTAATACATAATCATATTTTCATATTTTAAATATTTGTGCATGTTGAAACTTAAAAAATACGCTGAGATACAAAAATCAAAAAAAAAATGTGATGTGAGATTTGATTTTTTTTTTTGTAACAAGCTTTGATAAATAAAATATAATTTTCAAAGAAGAATTATTAGGCCAGTGCAAAACGAGGATTTTTCAGCACGAGTCGTACATTTATCCAACGAGGTTCACCGAGTTGGATAAATACGAAGAGTGCTGAAAAAATCAAGTTTTGCAACGAAATCCATACAACATTTTTTGCCATTTCAAAAAACACACACTGAGTGAAATTTTATGTCAAATTTTCATGTATTTTGTCAATAAATCGTTTAAATCAAAAAAATGTTGAAAAGTGTTACTTTTCTAAACAAGTGCTGAAAAGTTCAACTTTTCAGCACTCATTTGAGTGCTGAAAATTAGAACTTTCCAGCATTTGTTTTGAAAAGTGTTGCTATTCGATTCTGTTATTTTTGGCACAGAAAAGTAGGCTATTTCGTCGTTCAAGAATGACAGGAAAAGTAAGTAGTTTCACGATGGAATTGCAAAAAGAAATTTTTTAGCAAAAAAAAAACACAAGGAGTCGAAAAATGTTTGCATAAACCCAAACACGCCAAACATTATTTCAAACGCAGGGGAATACATTTAAAATCGATATCAGCTGATTCTTATTGAATTTTCGTTCAAATTTTAAACTTTTTTGAACAAAGATTTTGGCCGTTTTGTAAGGAAGTGGGGAAAATAACTTTTAAAATATTTCCAACAGGATTATATAACTTCGTTTTGATGCCATACTATTTTTAATAAATTAAAAGTTAACCAGAACTTTTTGTAACAAATATTTTAGTATCTTTCAAACTATAGAAACTATTGATATTTTAATTCATTCCCTAAAGTACTATCTACAAAATAGTTTACAACAAAATTAGACTATTTCAATAATCAGATTATTGCAGGATTGGGTCCGTAAGTTTGGCAAATTTGGAATAAAAAGACAAAAACTTCCATGGTTGCGTGCACCAATTTACACATTTATTCTTACATGAAAGTTTTATCCATTCTTAAATGTAATATTATTTATAATTTAAATTTTTTTCAGCGCTGATCAATCTAATTCATTTCAAATAACAGAAATATTATTTTAAAATATTATAAATAATATTGTGTCAGAAAAAAAATCTTATTGTCTCGAAAAATGTGTAATTCAAATAAATTTAGGTAAGATTACATCGAAAAGAGGTGAATTTCAACGAAGAGAAGGCCACTTCATCATTCGAGAATGACAAAATAGTTTTTAGTATCACGAAAAATAAATGCAAAAAAGTTTAGCAAAAACATAAAATAGAAAAAAAATGTCAAAGCAAAATCTCCAAAATTGTCAGCTCTTAACCAAATCACCGTTAATTTTGAAAAAGTTATAAAGCATATAGATTGCAACCTCCCCATTCTGAAAGAAAACCTGGTTCACCAGCCAAAGAGAGATTGTTTACTCCAGTGTTGATTAATTTCTAACTTGGCTTAACTGAGTGAGCGCATCATGCATGTGAAGGGGGTGGGATTCTTTAAAACAGGAGGAACGAAGAAAGTTTTTCTCTGATGGTGGCGTGGTGGTCCCTTGTTGAGCGGCGGGAACTTTCTTAATTGAAAAAGTGATGTTTCAAAGAAAAACCTCCTTGAAAGGAAGGAGCTTGTTTGATGGCAAACATAATCTTGTTAGTTTAGGTTTGAGTTTTTTTCTGTTTTAAATAAGAAACTTATTGAATGTGCTGCATTTGTTCAAAAACGTTGAACCAACGTCTTAAAAAGTTCGAAATTTGAAATATTAACCAACAATAAATAGTGAACAGAACAACAAGTTTGACCTACTTTGAATAATTCAGTACGCTGTCATGTAATATTGCTCTGACATGACCGGATTTCCTGAAATTCCCCCTAAAAGTATTTTTAACTCCAACAACATTTCAACCAACGCTCACTGACGTTGAAAGTGCCCCCAAAAACTGGCACCCGACAGTTCCGAGAGTTGTTTGTTTGGACATCAGCGCTATCGTATCTCTGTCCAGGTGGTTCCCATGGTGTGACCCCGATTCTAATAGGATCAGCCCCGGTCGGCATCCATCATGCCGAGAAAGAGTCGGGATGTCAGTGCTGCTGCTGGTGACCGTTCACCTTTTCCGACTGTTGCAGCAGCTGCACGGTCCAGCCCAAACCAGTCAACCCTTTGCCACACACGCTGATGCTAATGCTGCTGTGAGAGCATTTCCGGTTCCAAAACCATCACTAATGGAACGGTGCTCTATGGGCACTGCCACCGAGGGAAGAGAACTCTCGGCCAGCGTTTGCAACATTCATACCGAAGAATAATACATTAAACAAAGTGGTTACATAAGCCCCACGCTGATTTGTAGGGCAGTAGGGTAAAATGGAAAGTTGGGCTGGGAGGATCAACCCTCGAAAAGGAACGGGGGTGGGCATTCCAGGAGAATCGATAGGGGAGTTGCCATGTCTCCACTGGCTGTTTGCGTCCGGACCATCGCTGGGATGCACTGTGGGAAAACCACAACATTGTTGTTCTGGTTAATGTAACAATCTTGGTATTGATACACATCGTGAATCGAAATATTTTTTTTTCTATGCGCAATTATATTTTTTTATTTAACACTGGAACGCCCAACGCATGTCCAACTTACACGGACGCCCAAGCCTCCCAAAAAAGGTGGAACGGTAACTTCAACTCGCTAGTCTCGGGGATTACTCAATCAATCGGGACGATTCTTGTTTCCAGGGATTTGTAGAAATGTCTAGATGATCCTAAAATTTTGCAGAACTTCCACCTTTTTTATAACAACTGCCTCCGTGGAATTTTTGGAGAATTTTTTTTACACGTGAAAAAAAAAGTTGGAACAATATTTTTCATCGCAAAAATTACAGATTTGATCAAATTAAGTTCTGCAAAGTTCTAGAATCATCTAGACATCCTAACAAATCATTGGAAACAAGAATCGTCCCAATTGATTGTGTAATGCCCAAGAACCAGCGAGTTGAAGTTACCGTTCCACCTTTTTTGGAGACTTGGGCGTTGGAATGTTAAAATAACAACAACAACGTCGAGGCAAAGTATTCAAAATAATTTAACATGTTCATAGCTTTCCAAGCTGTTATTTTAAGGATTTTTTTTTCAAGTAAAGTAATGAGGAAAAGCAACTCAAAAATGCGAAATTTATAATTTCCGTACGTTTGTCCAAATCAATTAACTATGAAATCTAGGTTAGGCTATTGCAAATATTTTTCAAAGTTTATGTAGCCACCTCCTTCAAACTCTACCCGAAAAATCAAGGAACAAAAAGTATTTTTTCCCAAAATTTTTATGGAAATAAAAATTCAATTATCTGAAAACATTCAGAAATGCGTTTTCCTGCGTTTTTATCATATTTATCCTTGACCTCGAAAAAAATAGATTTTTTGTGAAGTGCCGATGTACCGCAAAAAGTTGTTTCTCGCAAAAAAATTGCTTAGAAATGGGGGAAATTAATTATTACAAAACAACGAGACTTGTCTAAAATGCATTTGAAAACACTTTTTTCAATCAGCTGTTAAAACCACGGCTTGTAATTTCAACTATAATATCTTTTAAATTTGTATGCCCTCTCCTCGATTTTGGTCAGAGTTGAGTGACATAAACATCAAAAAATATTTGCAACGGCCTAAGTTATAAAAAAAGGTTTCAGCGTAATACAAGAAGTTTTCTATAAAATATTGTAGAATAAAGAAAATGAAAAAAGAATTTTGGTTTTGGTGCATTTTAACAAGCCTTGTTTTGTTGGTAGATCAAATTCATAATTTGAATCCAAATAAAGAAATATTAAAATTACAATTGCAAGCTATGGTTCCAATATTTGAATGAAAAATGTGTTTTAAAATACACTTAACAACAGTATAGTTGATTTGCAATCATTAGTATTGAAAATGAAGCAGTACTGACAAAATTATTTTTTTCGCGAAAGAAAGCGTTTTGCGGTACTGTACATCAGATTTTCTCAAAAATTCAAAAAAAAAATTAAAAATTCTCAAACTTATTAAAAATGATTATCAAACGCGGGAAAATGCGTTTTGAAATTTTTCCAGCTCATTGCACGTCTATTTCTATCGAAATTTAGAAGTTTTTCGAAAAAATATTTTTTATGCCTCCTCATTTTTTGCTGATCTTGAAGGGGGTGGGGGAAGGGGGCAACATAAACATTGAAAAATATTGTCAACGGTTTTAATAGATAGAAAAATATGAAAATGGAAAAATGCAAGAAAATATGCCTGAAGATTTGAGATTAAAGGCCAAATACTACACAGATTTTGTTTACCGAATTCGATCAACTTTACCGATTTTTCGACCGGTGTTTAGTTTGATTATCTAAAAACGACAGAATTTGTTAAAATATTACCTTAATTTGGTAATTAAGTTCATTATTGTTTGTTTTACTACCTATTTTCGGTAATTTTTTTTTTTTTCATTTTTAAAGTCGGTTTACCGATCAAAACTTTACCGATTTTTCCTGAAAAAAATACAAAATAATTTTAACAACTTTTTTGACTCTTGATATTCTGAGCTATTGTTTAATAAAGAATGAAAACTCATATAAACCCCGAAAATAAGAATTTTAAAACAGTTTCATAATACAATGAAGCAGATAATGATCACAAAGTTAGCAATTTAAATCGTAGGTCAAACAACATCAGGTGAGAAACACTTTATCTGCCTCAAATTTGTTTGGGGCCTGACATGCGTTTACAATTTTGGCAGCCGTTCTTTCAGAAATGTTACTTAAAAAATCGATATTTTTTATTATTTTGAGTCAATATTATAATCAAGTTAATGCCTTCGGCAAAGTAATAGGTAAATAAGTAAACGAATGTTCACTTTGTGAATATTTTCGATGTTTTTAGGGGACACAAACCCTCAACTTATGAGCTGTAGAGAAAAAAGGATCCTTACTCACAAATGTAAATCGAATTGCTATTAAAAAGTACTTTATTATATTTATTTATAAAACGATTTGTACTAAAAAATCAGTTTGTCGTTATTTTGTTTTATTTTTTCTTCAAGAGTGTCCTTTGTGTAACTTTTTCAGAAAGTATTTTTTCGGAAACTTTAGAAAATTTCAAAAAATAGTCTAAAAGAAATTGAAATTGGATCTCTGGCTGCTAAAATACATCGGATAACACAAAAAACTGAAAAAATTTGGTTTTCAAAGTCACACCCAAACAGCCCCCATTTCCTTATGCCAATAAATATTTTAGCAACAAAAGGTAAATTCTTTTGAACTTTTTAAATATTGTGTTTTTTTATTTTGGAGTTAAGCCCAACTTTTCAAAAAATATGATATTGAATATTTGGCTCTTTTAAAATGAACTTCTTGAATTTAAAAAATAATCATAACATTACTTTCGAAAAGATCAGACAATTTTACATATGTTCGCATGCAACCAGATGTACAATCTTCATCACATTTTGGCGAAATTTCTGGAAATTTTCTAAAGTTTTGGAAAAAAAATAGAAGTGGTTTAGTTAAAATCTGGAGTTTTTTTTAAGGTCTAATAAATCCAACTTCCAGTTTTTGCTTTTTAGGTGTCTTCTTATACCCCTCACTCAAGACGATTTCAAAAACACCCAAAAAGAAAAAAAAACTGGAAGTTTTGTTTATCGGACCTTTTAAAAAAACTCCAAAAACCATATTTTAAGAGACCATATCTCGAAAACGGTGCATTTTATCAAAATTTCTGTTAAGTACTTTTCGAATGCAATTTTGAAGTAATTTATTATCTTTAGCAAAAAAAATGTTTCAACAAATTGTAACTCAGTGACAAAAATCTCTATGGCTCAGAAGTTGCCAGTTTTTGTCCTCAAAAAAATATCTAATGCATCTAAAACATAAATTAAAAAAATACGAATTTGGAGAAAATATAATTTTTGAATTCAAAATATTAAAACCGGCGAAAAACCGGTTACCTATTCGTCCTCAACTTTGTCGAAAACACCAAATCGATCCGAATATTTCTTCCAAAGATACAGATTTTTGAATAAAGAGCGTACAGACAGCGGCCAAAATTGTATGGGTGAACCAATTACACAAAAAGGCTTCTGTGGTTATAGGAAAGTTTAACCCTCTACCGCCTAAATTTTTTTTCGAAAATTTTTATTTTTCCCTTGTTTAGGAGGTCATTTTGAGCAACTTTTGTTCTACGAAAAACTTCACTTCTCTTCTTTTATGTTTTTCTTGTTTTATTTTTAAGTATTTTAGTTTGCATTTATCTTGTTAAGTTTGTGTTTATTTTTGGTAGTATTTTTCCTATTCTACCATCTTATATAATTACATTTTGCCTATCTAATTTTTTCACGTTTTTTCAGACACTTTTTCAATTTTTTGCATGTTTTTCTCATTTTCTGCTATAGAATGGCATCATAATCATTTAAATTGCAAAAAAGAGCGAAGAGGCATAGTCTGGACACTACAAAAATTACTGCATACTTCTTTTTACTGAAAATATAGGAAATGTTAGTAAAAAACACTCAAAAGCACTGAAAATCGCTTTTGTGCAAAAAATGTGAATAATAAATTCATAACAAAATTTGCTGATATTTAAAAACAAATCGTACTTTTTAGTACGCTTCAATGAAGAATTCCCACTTTACAAATTCCCCCTAGATTCATGGTGAGACAGCCACCACCGACCATGGACGAGGGCGTTTTGTAGACCCGCGCCGTACAGAAAAGTTAGCGCAACGTTACCGATGTGCGGTTCTGCTGCTTCGCACTCCTACTGCTGCCGGTGGCCAGATAGGAAGATTTATTTCATTCGATGAATTATCGTTTCATGTGGAGATTCTTCTCCGCCCGTACGTTTTCTGGGAATGCTACTGGGTCGGGTTTCGCAGTGCAGTGAGTATGAAACGAAACCTTTGCATCACCTCCAGGACCTCTAGGTCGTCGTCGCAGAGCACTGCAGGAACAGAAAAGCTCATAATCCATCAGTTACACCAACTAGGATGGATTTGGGACGGGGGGTCCATTGAAGTAAGACCCAATTTCGATCATGGTAATGCAGTTTTTGGATAGCAGTGAGCGATCTGGGTAGATATTGAAAGTGAGCTATTTCAAAAGGTTTTTGGTCGAAATTTACAAGTTCTTTGATGGGTACAATCCCTACTCTACTTCCAGAACTCTTCACTCATGTTGCTTTCATCAGTATTTAAGATAAATGAGTAAACTTCTCCGAATTACGTGAGATTAATTAAATCATTAATCTTTTTCGCTGTTTAACAAAACTGAACAGTCTTCAAAACTGTCAAGAATGCCAACCATAAGCCAACTTAAACTAAATGTGACGTCAAATCACGTGTTTAATTCAACTTTCTTCCACGTCAAGTTCAGCCTTCGTCAGCTCCAACCAAAGCACGTAATCTTCAAACCCACTCCTTTCCCCTTATTCCCCCAAGAGATTGGGGTGACACACTATAGCGCGCTGTCGATACTTTAGAAGCCGACGGAAATGAGGGATTCAAGGGTTGAGGTGGTCGAGGGGAAATGGGATCAGCCCGATTTGGGACAAAACTTTGTCACATTAGCAAAACGGGTTTATTACTGGGGCATGTTTTGTGTCGTCGTCTCGTCTTGGTACGGTATACCGTTTGGAATCTGGGCCAAATCACTGAGGCACGTGGAATGCTGCAAGTTAGTCTGGTTACTGGGTGGTTCTGGGGAAGGGAGGCTCTCGGGATTGGTGAAAAGTTAAGTTTAATGGTATTATTACAAGTTATTAGGATAATTCAAGTCATGTGTGACTAAATTTTCGGGGTTGATACTACCAACTTGATTCTTTGCAAGCAAAGAAAATAATGATTTTGCTTGTTGCAAACGAAAAATTAGATATCAATAAATGTTATAATATTTCAAATCATTTATCCTACATTCATTGATTTGTAAACAACTTAATAATAATGTCTGGACTAATTTTCCAATTTTTTGAGAATGTTTTTACCGAACTGTGGTATTTACAATATACTCCATCGTTTTTATGTCACAGTCCAGGAAATCCTGCAGACTAGCTTCTTTGCTACTCTGGTACCGGAAGTTTTCCGCCCTAACTTTTTGCCCTCTTCCTGTGTGGCGGAAAGCTATGGCATCAGAACTCAGCAGTACTTATACAATAATCACATTAATGGCCCTTCTCTTTTATGCTCCTCTTTATTATCACCACTAATCCCTGAATGATTGCAATCAAGTTTCCTGTGGGGTGAATCATGAAAAGAAAAGCAAAAAAAATGATTGATTTTCGCCATCCCCTCCTTCTGGCAAGTGTCCTGCGCGTCAACCGGAATTAGGGTCACGTTCATCACGGCACACAGGACCAACTTTTCACGGCTAAGTGAATTTCCCTCCAGAGCTTAGAGGCACTACAAACTGCTCTTCTTGTATGAGCTGCACCCGGGTGGTCGTGGCCAAAGTTTTGCTCTTTTCTTACGAGTGTGTAGTTGAAGTTTGAGCCAATCTAAGCTCCTTCTTGTGGACGAAACTCGCATCGCTTTGTTGTAACAAAGTCCTTCGCTCTGTGTGAAGTGTACACTCTCAAAGTGGCCATGAAGGCGCGCGCACTTGGTGAAAGGTTTCGCGCTCGTCGTCCACAAGAGCTGTGCTGTCATCTCTCTCCGTACGTGCATCAAATTGTGCTTCGTCCCAAAGTTTTGCACCCGAACTTCATGAATGATTGATTAGCCGGTGTGGTGCTTCAAGTGACTTACCTCGCACGGTTGTTTGCGTTGGACATGTAAATCATGTTGGAAGGAGCCAAGTCGGTACGAAAAATGCTTTAAGTCCTTCCAAGAGCTAAGATTCCTTTAAATTTAAAGCCCCAAAGTATGTCAAGTCGTAAGCACCACTTCATCACAAGGATCATACTTTTCAATTACAAAAACTGCTTCTCTTCATCAACCACCTCGTCGTCGTCGTCGTCATCTTCGGTCCTGACACAAGTTGCGATGAGCGATGAGTGCACCATTATCGTCATTATCTTATCGACGTCGACCGTCACCATCGTCGGCATATCGTCGTCCTCTATGGAAATTCTCCCTATCGAAAGATAATAATCAATCTCTCTCAGGAGGACGGATGCATGGAAGAGGGGGGGGGGGGGAGAATATGTTAACCACGTGTCGATGTTTTCATCTGTTAATTAAATACCGTTTTGCAGGTCACAGCATCGGACGCCGACGTCGAGCGGCCGAACAATATCATCTACTTCCTAACCGGGCCCGGCATCGACATCGAGAACCCGTCGGAGAGCAACTTCGACATCAACAAGGCCACCGGGGAGATATTTGTTTTAAAGGTAGGTGAACTGGGTGGTGGCTGAATGACCAGGGCGTTTAATTAAACTCTGTGTGTAATTCCGACAGCCACTCAATCGCGACCCGCCCCATGGGAGAGCATCGTGGAAGTTCACGGTGTTTGCCCAGGACGAGGGCGGGGAGGGCCTGGTTGGCTTCACCGAGGTGCAGATCAACCTGAAGGACGTAAACGACAATGCGCCGGCATTCCCGCAGGGAATCTACTACGGCAATGTGACCGAAAACGGCACCATCGGGATATACGTCATGACAATAAAGGCCGAAGACTATGACGACATCAACGAGGGCCTCAACGCCAAGATCGTGTACTCGATCGAGAAGAACGCCATCGAAGAGGACACCGGACTGCCCATCTTCGACATCAACCCCGACACCGGGGTCATCACGACGGCCGTGTGCTGTCTGGACCGGGAAAAGACCCCGGACTACTCGCTGCAGATCGTGGCCACCGATGGGGGTGGCCTCAAGGGAACGGGCACGGCTTCGATCAAGGTCAAAGACCTCAACGATATGCCGCCACACTTCACCAAAGACGAATGGTTCGTCGAGGTGGAAGAAACCGATGGGAACATCCTGCCCGAAGCTCCCATCCTAACCGTCACCGTCAACGACGACGACGAGATCAACAACTTCCAGTACAAGATCATCGAGAGCAGCGGCTACGGGGCGGACAAGTTCGCCATGATCAAAAACAACGACGGCACCGGCAGTCTCAAAGTCGTCCAACCGCTAGACTTTGAAGACCCCATGCAAATCAACGGATTCCGCTTCCGGATACAGGTCCTGGACAACGAAGGAATCAACGAAACCGACAAGTACCACGTCGATCACTCGTGGGTGATCGTCAAGCTGAAAGACATCAACGACAACACCCCGCGCTTTCGGCGCCCACATCTGGAAGCGAGCGCCGCCGAAGACGACAAAATCGGAAAGGTCCTAGTCAGCTTCCGAGCGATCGACATCGACAAAGCGGGCAAAAGCAAGATCACGTACATGATCAATCGGGCAACCGACCGAAAGCGTCAGTTCTCAATCAGCGACGAAGGCACGGTAACGATCCAGCGTGAGCTGGATCGAGAGTCCATCTCCAAGTACAACCTGGAGATCTTAGCCGTTGACGACGGAGTGCCACCACGAACTGCCACCGCCACACTTACCGTCGAAGTCAAAGACGTCAACGACAACGCACCGGTCTTCGCCGAAGAGTACAAACCAATCCTCCTGGAAAACTCTCCCCCATCCAAGATCATCGAGATCTCCGCGACCGACCAAGATGACCGAAAAATGGGTAACGGCCCACCGTTTCAGTTCCGAATGGACCCGGAAGCGGACGACCTAATCCGCACCTCGTTCAAAGTCGAGCAGAGCAACAAGGGCGACGGAATGGCAATCGTTTCCTCGCTCGGCTCGTTCGATCGCGAGTACCGCAAGCAGTACGAAATCCCAATCGTGATCAAAGATTCCGGAAACCCCCCGCAAACGGGTACCAGCACCCTAACCGTGACGATCGGAGACGTCAACGACAACATCATGCAGCCCGGTTCCAAGGAGGTGATCGTGTACAACTACCAGGGACAGGCGCCGGACACCGCGATCGGACGAGTGTTCGTGAACGACCTGGACGACTGGGACACCTCGGATAAGCTGTTCTACTGGGACGAGGTCGAGAATCCTCGCTTCAAGCTGGATGACTCGTCCGGTATGGTGACGATGCGGCGAGGAGCTCGCGAGGGGCGCTACAAGTTGCGGTTCAAGATCTACGATCGAAAGCACGCGCAAGAATCGTACGCCAACATGTCCGTCACGGTGAAGCACATCTCGTACGAGGCTATCGTCAACTCGGGGTCGATTCGGTTAGTTGGGATGACCGATGAAGACTTTATCAGGATTTGGAACTACCGCACGCAGAACATTTTCAAGAGCAAGCTGGAACGGTTTCGCGACAAGCTGGCGGAGTTGCTGAACATTGACAAGAAGAACGTGGATGTGTTTAGCGTTCAGATGAAGCAGAAAAGCCCACCGATTACGGACGTGAGGTTCTCCGCGAGGAATGCGTTCTTCTTCAAGGCCGTCCAGTTGAATGGGGTTGTGCTGCTGCACAAGGACGAGATCGAGCAAACGGTCGGGATCAACATTACGATGGTGAACATTGACGAATGTTTGGCGGAGAATGCTGATTGTAACGGATCTTGCACGAGTATCATGGAAGTGCAGACGAATCCAAGCTTGGTGAATGCGAACAAGACAGCGTTGGTTGGAGTTCAGATCAAGTCGACGGCCGAGTGTATGTGCAGTGCACGGGAGTACAAGCAGCAGCAGACTTGCAAGTCTCATCCATGTCTGAATGGCGGACGGTGCTCAGATAGCAAGTCTGGGGCACGTTGCTCGTGCCCACCTGGATACAGTGGACCACGCTGTCAGCAGACGGTTCGTAGTTTCCGAGGTAACGGCTGGGCGTGGTATCCGACGCTGGACATGTGCGACAAGTCCCACATTAGCGTGGACATTATTACAACGAAAGCCGACGGGTTAATCTTCTACAACGGTCCGATCGTACCGCCAGATGACAGTGATGAGCAGCAACAGTCGGACTTTATCGCTCTTGAGCTGGAACAGGGGTATCCGAGGTTCCTGATTGACTACGGCTCGGGTACGCTGGAGTTGAGGATCCAAACGAAGAATCCACTGAATGACGGAGATTGGCACAGGATTGACATCTTCTGGGACGCCGAACGCGTCAAAATGGTTGTGGACCACTGCAAGACAGCAGTCATATCGGAAGCGGACGATGGAAACTTGGTGGAGTTTGTAGATCACACCTGCCAGGCGATCGGTCGCGTTCCGCAGTTCAATGAATTCTTGAATCTCAATACGCCCCTGCAGATTGGAGGTGTCTTCCGGGAAAAGTTCGACTACACTTACAATCGCTGGCAGTACATGCCGATGGGAGTGGGCTTCGAGGGTTGCATACGGAATTTCAAGCACAACGGAATCCTGTATGATTTGTCTCATCCGGGTCTGTCCAAGAGTACGATGCCGGGATGTTTGTACACACAGGAGGTGTGCGACCTGAATCCCCAGGTGGCCAAATGTATGGAACACGGCAAGTGCGTAGGGAATTACGACGAAGCCAAGTGCGAGTGCAATCCGGGATGGTCCGGAACGTACTGCAGCTTGCCGACTACGCCGACCACCTTCAAGACGCACAGCTACGTCAAGTACGCGCTGAGTTTTGAGCCGGACAAGTTCACCACGCAGATCCAGCTGCGGTTCCGAACGCGGGAAACGTTTGGCGAGCTGTTCCGGATCAGCGATCAGCACATGCGCGAGTACGGAATCATCGAGCTGCGGGAAGCCAAGCTGCTGTTCCGGTACAGCTTGAACTCGGGCCAGGTCGAGGAGCACGAGGTATCGCTGACGGCCGTCGAGGTGGACGACGGTCAGTGGCACGTGATCAAGATTCAACGGTACGGTTCGGCGGCCATCTTGGAGCTGGACGGTGGTGAGGGTGCGAATTTCAACCAGAGTTTTTCCTTCGACGGACACCAGTGGCTGTCGGTGGACAAGCAGGAGGGCGTGTACGCCGGTGGTAAGCCGGAGTACACGGGCGTCAAGACGTTTGACGTGCAGGCGGACTACCAGAAGAGCTGCATCGACGACATTAGGTGAGTTTGCAGTAGAAATCTTGGTGATTCAAAAATTCAACTGGGTATTTCCATGCAGATTGGACGGCAAGAGTCTCCCGCTGCCTCCGGCCACCAACGGTACCCAGTGGGGCCAGGCTACGATGGCGAAGAACATCGAGCGGTACTGCTCGTCCAACAATCCGTGCCAGAACGCGTACTGTCCGGAGCCGTTCGAGTGCGTCGACCTCTGGAACAAGTACGAGTGCGCGTAAGTAGACGACGATTCGGAAGTGGACCAAGTGACACTCAAATGGGACTACTTTTTCAGTTGTGGCGACGGTATGATCATCTCGCCCGAGGGCAAGACCTGCATCGACCGGAACGAGTGTCTGGACTACCCGTGCATGAACGGTGGCACCTGCATCAACCAGGAGCCCCGGTTCAAGTACAAGTGCATCTGTCCGGACTCGTACTGGGGCGAGAGCTGCGAGTTCCTGAAGGAGCGACAAGCGTTGAAATTCAGCACAAGTGCCTTGGCTGCCGTCATAACGTGTCTATTGCTGATCATTAGTAAGTTTGAGTTCAACGATCAACTTAAAAAAACACTTCAATGGTCTCCGTTTCCACAGTTTTGTTATTCCTGTATTTTTCGTGCTCCCGGCGTCGGTCGGCCAGCTTCAACAAGAAACCGGCCACCAAGGACGACATCCGGGAGAACATCATCAACTACTGCGACGAGGGTGGCGGCGAGAACGACATGACGGCGTTCGACATGAAGACGCTCAAGATTCCGATCGGACCGCTGCCGGAGCTGGTGCAGCACAAGGCGCCCCCCGTGCGTAAGTATTGCGAGGATTTTTTTTTTGTTGATGTTTAAATGTTGATGTTTTTTGCAAATGACACAAACACACACACACACACATTTTACTATTCAAAAGGTTTTACAATATCTTTGTTTGTCATAAATCCTTTTAGGTAGAGTTCATGTTTACAAAAGGGACCAAAAATTTCAAAATCCTACTGGTCAAAATAGTTATATAAATTAATTTTTATAAAACTTTTTTTAAATTTAAGGGATTTTAAATAAGCCAGACCAAAAATGTTCCCGGGAATTCCCGGGACAAAACCCGGGATTTTTCCAAAACCGAGAATTTCCGAATCCCGGGATTTTTATAATTTGTCCCAGGAATTCCCGAAATTGAAAAAAAAATCAAATTTTGGACCAGAAATATACTTTTTTGGTAGAAATACATTAATAGTTGAATACATAATAATCGATAAGAATTTAAAAGCACTAAATTTTTTATTCGACATATATCAGCAATAATTTGGCTTATTAGTGAAAATTGTTAAATTTGAGCTTACAGATTTACAAAATTCCCAGTGTTTTAAATATTTTTTATTTATCTCTCTATATTTTTTAAAGACTGGTTATTACATTTATAAATAATAATAGTTAAAAAAATTGGAAAATATATTTAAATATTCAGACTTAAGTCTCGGTTTTTCCCAGTTGGCCAAAGCAGAATAAAAAAACAAAAAATATATATTTTTAATTTGTTTTGAAGGGGTAGAATTTTGAGGCATGTAGAATCACTGTAGATCACTCCTGAAAGTTTCATTAAGATATTTCATTATTTAACTGAGTAAGAGACGATTTAAGCACAAAATTTTGCCATGCGCAAGCTTGAAAACATAACAAATATAATGAAAATATAGATTTTATGAATGTTTAAAAAAATCCCGGGATCTCGGGAATTCCCGGGATTTCAAAAATATTTTTCCCGTTTCCCGGGAAATTCAAAATCCGGGTAAATTGGACGTCCTAGTTGAATGTGACAAAAACTTTTTAAATCTACAAAACTCATACAAAACTTATTTGAATTTTCATAAAACATACCAAGCAAATTTGGATTAAAAGTATAATTATAAAACACCTAAACATTCTATTTATTTTTTTTAATATCGAATAAATATCCAAACGTCACCAGATTAAAGTTGTAACAGTAAAATTGGAAAATTTCTACCATACAATTTTGTTTCATAAATTACAAATTGACATATTTTTTTCAAATGGGTATATCAACCAAAATGTTGCATAAATTATCAGTAGTGTTGTTTTTGTAGTGGAATATGATTGTGTAAACAATTTTTTTTCAATACAACAAATATTAAAGTTTGCGCTATTGGTAAACGCAAAATACTTAATCGCTTGCTGGTGTTTAAATTTAAAAAAAAAATTAAAATACTTTTTTTTACATACTGAAATTATTCAAATCAGCAATATGACTTTAAATTTACACAACATTCTGTAAAGATGTTGAAATTATTTGTTTCCACAAAACACAGTACCGTCAATAAAGGTGAATCGCGACTACAGTCGAGTGGTACTCTACGAACAAACATACTCAAGTCATTCAAATTTGGTCGCCTTGAGCTTCAAGTTGAAGTCTAATGTCCCTTGAACAAATTCCTGTACAGGTATAGTTGATAAAAGTTTTGTGTTAGAGCATGGCAGGGCGTTTTAGGGAGAAAACAAATGTATTTTTCAGCGAAATTTCAAATGTATTTGGACAGTTTTAGAGATTTTTGAAAAAAAATCCACAAAATAACGTATTTTTTTCGAAAATACTATTTTTTATGATCCGTAATATGGTTATCAAACGATTATAAATTTTGCATGTATTTTAACTGTTTTAGAGTTTTTTGAAAGAAAAAGCAGGTAAAATTTCGCTTCGTTTGATACCCATAATGCAAATTCTAAAAATTTGAGTATTTTCGAGGTATTTTTTGAAAATTTTAGTATATCATTCAAAAAACTTTAAAACAGTTAACGTGAAGACTTCCATCATTGTCATGATTTTTCCTTCAAAGATATAAATTTTTCGTCGCTTTCAATATTTTGACAAAATCCCAAAATTCGTTAAATTGAATTTAATACACAATTTTTTATAGTGATGATTTATTTTCCTCGAAAATGATCAACGGCTTCACCTTAAAATTCATGCAAAATTTCGAATCGTTTGATACCTATATTGAGAATCTTAATTTTTTTTAGAATTTTGAAGAAAATACGGTATTTTCAGAAAATTTTAGTATCTCATTCAAAAAACCCTAAAACAGTTAAAATTCATGCAAAATTTCGCTTTGTTTGAAACCCATAATGCGAATAACAAAAAATTTAGTATTTTCGAGAAAATACGGTATTTGTGTAAATTTAAGTATTTCATTAAAAACTCTAAAACAGTTAAAAAACATGCACAATTTCAAATCATTTGATAGCCATATAAAAAATTATAAAATTTTTAGTATTTTCGAGAAAAACTGCATTTTCTGAAAATTTTAGTATTTCATTTCATAAACTCTGAGACAGTTAAAATACGTGAAAATTAGAGAATCTTTGAGTTAATAGGGTATTTTGTGAAAATTTAAGTATTTAATTCAAAAAACTCTAAAACAGTGAAATTGCATGCAAAATTTCGGATCGTTTAATACCCATATTGCGAATTTTAAAAATTTGAGTATTTTCGAAAAAAACGACATTTTGTGAAAAATTACGTATTTCATTCAAAAAATACTAAAACAGTGAAAATGCATACACATTTTCGAATCGTTTGATACCAATATTGCAAATTATAAAAAAATTTCGTACTTTCAAAAAAAAACACGGAAACTTGCGATTTTTTGAGAATTTATACTTTTAAACTTACAATATTATCATAAACATATTAACTAACAGGAAGCTTGAATATTCAAAATTATTTTATTGGTTTAAGTCAATTTTAGAAACATATTAAATATAAGTTATCGTCAATTATCGTCGATAGAATTATCGGAATCACGATAACGATAGCGACAGATTATCGTTTTCGCCCCAACGATAACAATGAACATTGCCGTTATCGATAGACGATAATATTATCGACGATAATTTTATCGATTAACAACCTTGGAAATTTGGTTTGCTTTTTCACATTTATAGAGCTTTTTTTATTAAAAATACAATAAATTTCACAATATACCGAATTTTTATTCAAACTATTTGTTTGTTAAATACTTTTTTTTTTGATAATACTCAGATTTTTTAAATATGCAATATGGATATCAAACGAAGCAAAATTTTGTATGATATACATAAATTTAAGGAAACATACAAATTTTTGCTTCGTTTAATATACGGTATTTTGGCGTCATCCATAAAGTATGTCACGCTCTAGGGGGAGATGAGGGGTCTGAGAAAGTGTGACATTGCGTGTTATAAGTATAAGGAAAGCGTGGTGGGTCTCGTGGCGCAGGGGTAGCGGCTTCGGCTGCCGATCCCGATGATGCTATGAGACGCGGGTTCGATTCCCGCCTTATCCACTGAGCTTCTATCGGATGGTGAAGTAAAACGTCGGTCCCGGTTTCTCCTGTCTCGTCAGAGGCGCTGGAGCAGAAATCCCACGTTAGAGGAAGGCCATGTCCCGGGGGGCGTAGTGCCAATAGTTTCGTTTCGTGACAAAGGGGAGGGGGGGTAAATTTTGGCTCATTTCAGTGTGACGTACTTTATGGATGAAGCCTTTGTGTAAAAATTTTAAATCATCTTTATACTTTGAAACTTACTACATTTTCTAAAAATATATTCTTAGTGAAAGCATTGAAAACCTAACATGATATGTTGAGTTTTAGAGAGATTATCGCCGATAGTATTATCACGGTGACCTTAAATTGTTTCAGCAGTTCAGGAGATTGATTTTTAAGAAAATGTTTTTTTTTGCAAAATTCTTCTGAGTAATTCTCGCTGAAAGTGGACCACTATTTACACAAGGTGCTCAAAAATCAAAAGCAATGTACTTTTCCAATAGCCCCCACCAAGTTATGAAAGAAACCATGTTTGGTTGGTTGAATTTGTCTTCACCTCGGCGCCACGAAGCTAAAACATTTTTTTTAATTGGTAATTTTTTGACTTAGGCGCATCTACAAAATTGCTAATAACTTTGCAAAACTTCAACGAACCCTTGATGTTTAGGGGTGTTTTGGAAAGGAAATGAGCAGAGCTTTCGAATGCACTTGTCAGAAAAATACCGTTCTATACATTTTTTAGCCATAAAACAACAATGTATTTTTAAAAGTCATTTTTGAAGGCCGGCGCCCCGCTTTATCGAAAAACTGACAAATCCATTCGAAAGCTGAGACGATTTCACATAGAGGACCAATAAATCTAAGGTGTATGTTCCTCCTATCTTTTTTAATCTAATTTTGATTCTGAGAGCGCAGCGCTCCGTTCGTATTCCGGGCGCCCAAAATGTTGCATTAGCTTGCCCCAATTTAAGGTTTTGTCAAACAATATAGGTGCTCACTTTTTAAATGATAGTTTATTGTCCAAGGATCAAGATGCACTATCGATAATTGACCAATATTTAAGGTTTTGGGTTCTGCCAGGCAATTTAATGTCAAAAAGATGTTATTGTTTACTTTTTTGTTGTTAAATGCTTATTTATAATTGGGTGGACATTTTTACAGTAAAATTAATGAATGTAGCATGTAGGAAATTTTACCACGAACATTTTTCTCGAGGAGAAAACGTAATTTCGATACTCCAACGCAAAGATATTTGAGTTTTAGTGAGAAAAAAGTGCCAATTTTACAAATTTCCCAGAATTAACCAGCACGGCCTATTATTTACATGCGGCATATGGTTTGGAAGCCAAAGTATGGTTTCTTACAGTTATTTAGGTAGCTGAGTTCGGATCTGCAATCAAATTTCAGATAAACAGTGAAATTTCGAGCCACACCCAAAAGTTATTTGCGGAAATATGCTGTAATTTTAATCGCTAGTGAATTCGGTCATATTTCATCTTTTGCTCACCTTTAATTGATATTTTACTCACGGATTTTTTATGAAGAATGTTTTTTTCAAGTTCTGATTGTTTGAGATTGTCAGAAAACCTCGTTTCCGAACTTTAGATTTTTAAGGATTTTTTTATGATATTGTGGAACGATTGTATACGTCAGTCATTAATTAATGACGATTTCCATAACTTTGCAAGGAATAGAAAAATCGCTCCCAACCATTTTCACTACATGCAAATAAAATTTAGTCGTGGCTCAAATATCACTGTTCACTGTTTATCTGAAATTTGATTGCAGATCCGAACTCAGCTACCTAAATAACTGTAAGAAACCATACTTTGGCTTCCAAACCATATGCCGCATGTAAATAATAGGCCGTGCTGGTTAATTCTGGGAAATTTGTAAAATTGGCACTTTTTTCTCACTAAAACTCAAATATCTTTGCGTTGGAGTATCGAAATTACGTTTTCTCCTCGAGAAAAATGTTCGTGGTAAAATTTCCTACATGCTACATTCATTAATTTTACTGTAAAAATGTCCACCCAATTATAAATAAGCATTTAACAACAAAAAAGTAAACAATAACATCTTTTCGACATTAAATTGCCTGGCAGAACCCAAAACCTTAAATATTGGTCAATTATCGATAGTGCATCTTGATCCTTGGACAATAAACTATCATTTAAAAAGTGAGCACCTATATTGTTTGACAAAACCTTAAATTGGGGCAAGCTAATGCAACATTTTGGGCGCCCGGAATACGAACGGAGCGCTGCGCTTTCAGAATCAAAATTAGATTAAAAAAGATAGGAGGAACATACACCTTAGATTTATTGGTCCTCTATGTGAAATCGTCTCAGCTTTCGAATGGATTTGTCAGTTTTTCGATAAAGCGGGGCGCCGGCCTTCAAAATGACTTTTAAAAATACATTGTTGTTTTATGGCTAAAAATTTATGGAACGGTATTTTTCTGACAAGTGCATTCGAAAGTTTGCTCATTTCTTTCCAAAACACCCCTAAACATCAAGGGTTCGTTGAAGTTTTGCAAAGTTATTAGCAATTTGTAGACGCGCCTAAGTCAAAAATTACCAATTAAAAAATGTTTTAGCTTCGTGGCGCCGAGGTGAGGACAAATTCAACCAACCAAACATGGTTTCTTTCATAACTTGGTGGGGGCTATTGGAAAAGTACATTGCTTTTGATTTTTGAGCACCTTGTGTAAATAGTGGTCCACTTTCAGCGAGAATTACTCTTCTCTAACTTGGAGAGGATCATCGTGATGTTTAAACAAAACAATACTTGAGGCAGAATTTATGCAAAATCGGAGCATTTGACGTGGTTTGACGTGGAATCGAATATTTAACAGGTCGAAAAACATATTCGTTTTTAAGGATGACTTAAATGAGGATAAAACAAATATCGTAAGCACAATTGACACACCGCTTCTTTCTAGATGTGCCTAAGTTTGCCTTTTTTCGCTGCCTCGTTTTGTGCTGGTTGAAAAATAAAAATCAAAAAACCCTCACCTTCAACTCGATCTATTTCGCTTTCGTCTTTTGCGTCGCTTGTTGTTAAAAAAAGCGGATTTCTTCACCCAGGTCCCGATATTGCCGTCGTGTCCGACCAGGTCGTCACCAAGGTCGACGTGTTCCTGGGCGATCGGAAGCGACGGGCGGACGTCGATCCCGCCACCGGGCCCTTCGATGACCTCCGGAACTACGCTTACGAGGGCTGCGGAAGTACGGCCGGCTCGTTAAGTTCCTTGCAGTCAGGTAAATCTAGAAAATCTTCCACCATCATCAATCCCCAGCCCAGCCAACCCAACCCCAAAGCCAAAACCAAAACCATCACCTTCCTCCAACCACCCGAGTCGATCACGATTGTGGCGTAATTTTCCTCACCAAAAACAAACAAAAAAAGCAACAAAAAAAACTTTGATTGAAACATCTCTCCTTCACCACCCCTTCTCACCAGGTACCGATGATGAGCCCCATGAGTATAGCTTTTTGGCGTCATGGGGGCCGCGTTTTGATAAGTTAGTTAAAATTTACGAACCGAAAACACAAATCGAGGACGATGACGTTAGTTAAAAGTAACTCGTGTCACACTGGTTGGTGTGTCTTGGTGTAATTGTAGGTTAAAAGCGATTTCGTTGTTGTTTTTATGACTTTATTTTGTATGAAAGAAGAGAACGTTGTTTTTAGTCCGAAACCGTGTAGATATCAGATATAAATTATAAATATACCTAAACGAATGAAACATTATTAATGTAGGATGAATTTGAGAAACTTTAGATATTGACGAACGAACGAACCAGTGAAATGAAGAGAAGGCTAACCAAAATGGAAATAGCAGTTAAGGAATAGTTAAGTAGATTTTAAGACAGAGAGTGAAAAGAAAACAGCAGAAGTCCTAATAGTAAAAAGTAATCCTTTGGTGCTCTCAAATTAAACTAAATGGAATAAATCTAGCTGTTTGTTCCAATGAAGTGGATTGACTGGATCTCGATTGACGATATTGCTTGTTGAAATAATTATTTAAAATTTAAATTACCAAATTCGCCAACAAAGAAAAAAAATCAACAATTTTACATCCCAAGCGGTTATTTGCAATCATTACAATGCACATTGCATGTTGCACAATCGTGCAATTTGTGGTTGTTTGCTGCCATCGCCAGAGTTGTGCTCTCCTTTTTTTTTGAGCTTATATCAATTTGACACCATCTGCGATTTCCATTCGTTCGATGGCGCCTGGCACCCGCCGCAATGATCAATTAAAATGTGTGCAGCGAAAATTGTTTTTACAATGCTCGCGTGCTGATTTCCCTCAAGAGTACTCGAAACATGACATCGCAATGAAAAAAAAACGAGTGGAAAATACATCTGATTGCATGACATTTGCCCGGCACGAAATTTCACATTTTGAAGTGAGTGGTGCAACCATTTTTTTGGGCAAGATTATACTTCATGGAAGATTTATCAATTTTAAGCCCAAATTTCAAGCACTTACCTTACTTATATTTGCCGAGCGCAATCAGCGGTACCCGTTGGGATTGTATTTATTTGGTGAATCAAAAACTATTCAATGGAAAACTATAAACATTCATTCGGTTTATCTTTTGTTCGCTGTCTCCCCCGGTTCCCATTTTTGAGCAGATATCAAAACACACGAAAAACAAACGAGCGAGCGAAAAATCAACTGAACGAGCACAGAAATCGAACAGCAAAAAATCGAGTGAAAAACAATAAAAAAAAAGCTCCCCAAAAAGCTGGCATCCACACAGTCACACTCCAACAGTCGCAAGCAACGTGAATCAATATAAATACAGATATTTTAAAAATCAATTTGTAAATATTAAATGTAAGTTTAGCTATGTACAGCAAGCTCGAGGAGCGCGTCCTCGAAGAGGACCCGAACTCAAACACACGGAAGAAAAAGAAACTTTTTCCTCCCCCGCAACCCGGTGCAAAGCGAGAAAAATCCAATCACAGAACGACGAGTGACACGAACCCAGTTTGACAAATATACAGAAATCATATTGCAAAAAAAAAAACGAAAAACGAGGAGGAAATCATTCGTCTCGCGAAGAAGGGGAGGGGGGAAAATCTAATAATCTAGTTTTTGGGAAGGAGGAATAGCGGGTTGTGGAAAGCACTAGCAGGGAAATTGGAAACATGCGGAGTCCGGAGCTTGCGACCCGGAAAAGTTGATGCCAATTTGGGTGGAGTGATGAGAGAGCGAGTGAGAGTGAAAGGGGGATGGAGTTATGGGAGGGGATGTTTTTTTCTACAAATTTATTTAAAAACTGATGAAGCATATCTGAGTGGAATAGCGAAAAACATGTTTAGATTTGAAGGATAGGGTGGCTCAAAAATTTACAGAGAAAAAGGGTTGTTTTTAATTACTTCTGAAAACAAGAGTATTGTGTGCAAATAATAATTTATAATTGTTCGCAATTTCCGTGAAATTTGCTCTTTGCCCTTTGTCCCTTTGTCCTCGAAATGCTGCGGAATTTTTAATAATCTATTGAGAAATTGCTTAACTCTGTTTTTTTTTTTAAATTCAAACATTGAACTTTCATTTTGGCAACACTGGTAGAAAATGCATGGTAAATTCTGAACATTTTTTTTATTATTTTGTTCATAACAATCTTACACAAAATGATTACAATATTTCCAGCGAAAAAAAAGGGTTGTGTAAACCATGGATTCTATAATCTGAAATTTAAAGCATTTTTTTAAAGCATGCACAAAAAAAGTTGAATTTTGGAATGTTGAAATTTGGTAGGTAGAATATTACCTCTTTTTTTAAGTAATATTTCATAAAAAATTTGTAAAAAAGTGAACCTGAGCAGTTCTCTAGGATTTCGGTCATTCGATTTTTTTTGTATTTTTTAATCCGACTGAAACTTTTTTGGTGGCTTCGGTATGCCCAAAGAAGCCATTTTGCATCATTAGTTAGTCCATATAATTTTCCATACAAATTTGGCAGCTGTCCATACAAAATGATGTATGAAAATTCAAAATCTGTATTTTTGAAGGAATTTTTTGATCGAGTCGGCAGGTGTAGATATGGACTACACTGAAAAATGATACACGGTAAAATTGGTGATTTTTTATTCTTTTATCACTAAAACTTGATTTACAAAAAACACTATTTTAAATTTTTTATTTTTTGATATGTTTAGGACAATTTTCAGTGCAAAATCATTGACCGAGTTATGAATTTTTTATCAATACTGATTTTCAAAAATCGATTTTGTCGCAAATTTTTCAACTTCATTTTTGATGTAAAATCAAATTTGTATTGTATTTAGTGAAATTTTGATAGTGTACCGTTTTCATAGCCATATGACTTTTGAAAATAGTCGCAGTTTTTCATTTTTTTGCACATAGTTTGCCCAGTTTTGAAAAAATTTTTGAAAAGCTGAGAAAATTCTCTATATTTTGCTTATTCGGACTTTGTTTATACGACCTTAGTTGCTGAGATATTGCAATGCAAAGGTTTAAAAACAGGAAAATTGATGTTTTCTGTTTCACCCAAACAACCCACCATTTTCATCTTCAATATCATAGCAACTAATGGTTCGATTTTCAATGTTAATATATGAAACATTTGTGAAATTTTCCGATCTTTTCGAAAAAATATTTTGGAATTTTCAAATCAAGACTAACATTTCAAAAGGCCAAACATTCAATATTACGCCCTTTAAAATGTTAGTCTTGATTTGAAAATTTTGAAAATATTTTTTCGAAGAGATCGAAAATTTCACAAATGTTTCATATATTAACATTGAAAATCGGACCATTAGTTGCTAAGATATTGAAGATAGAAAATGGTGGGTTGTTTGGGTGAAACTTAGAAAACATCAATTTTCCTGTTTTTAAACCTTTGCATTGCAATATCTCAGCAACTAAAGGTCGTATCAACAAAGTCCGAATAAGCAAAATATAGAGAATTTTTTCAGCTTTTCAAAAATATTTTTTTCAAAACTGGGCAAACATGTGCACTAATTTAAAAATGAAAACTGCGACTATTTTCAAAAAGTCACTTAAATATGGCTATAACTTGAAAACGGTGCACTTTATCAAAATTTCACTAAAGTACTTTTTATTGCAAATTTGATTTTACATCGAAAAATGAAGTTGAAAAATTTTTGCGACCAAAATTTCGATTTTTTGAAAAAATCAGTATTGATTAAAAAAATCATAACTCGGTCAATAATTTTTTGCACAACCTGGAAATTTCTGAAAAGTTGGCATTTTATGTCCCCTAAAACATATCAAAAAATAAAAAAAAAATAAAAATAGTGTTTTTTTGTAAATCAAGTTTTAGTGATAAAAAGTTAAATAAAAAAATCACCAAATTTTTTTTACCTTGTATCATTTTTTTCCAGTGTAGTCCGTATTCATACCTACAACTTTGCCGAAGACACCAAATCGATCAAAAAATTCCTTCAAAAGATACAGATTTTTGAATTTTCATACATCATTTTTGTATGGACAACTGCCAAATTTGTATGGAAAATTATATGGACAAACTAATGATGCAAAATGGTTTCTTTGGGCATACCGATGGCACCAAAAAAGTTTCAGTCGGATTAAAAAATACAAAAATTAAAATTGAAGAAAAAAGACCGATTTCGTAGAGAATTGCTCACCTGATGAAAATTTATCAAAAACTGATGAAAATTCAACAATTTTACCCCAGAGAAATTAATCATTTTTTTACACACAATCTGTCACCATTTCCTGATGAATATTACCATCTTTTTTTTCTGTGTGTGTTAATACATGAACGTTTTCTTCTTATTTAAACAAAAATCCCAAAAGAATAAACATCATTGTTCAAATCTTCTTAAAAAGAAAACAAATTATTTAAAACGAACTACCATTGATAGAAATTTTGGCCATGCCAGCAAACAGAATTTTATTTTTCCTTACTGATGATATTTCTTTTTTTTTTTTTGTTAGGATTAACCAAATTGAATTCTTTTACGATACATATTTTGTATCCAGAGGTCATATTCTGTATCTTGAACAACTGCTAAATTTGCGTTAACCTTCATGTACACAATTATTCTATTATACCAATTATTTGCATTTTTCAATGCAAATATTTGAAATAATATTTATTATCAGCAGGTCGCAAAGTTTTAATATATTTGGCGAGAAAAATCATTAACTTTGAAATATTACACTATATAAAACAGAAAAGATATGCATATATGGGAGCGGTACTTCACCGGGACAAGCAGACGTTACCGGAGATGATCTCTTCACGCTTCCCGAGTTTTTCGCTCTTGCTGGAGAGATGCTCACGCGCTTTCGTGCCTGCCGGAACAAGGCAGAACAATTCCAAGCTCTGAGTGAGCTTATGATGAAGTATATCTACAACGGATAAGCTGCCTTGTGCAGCGAAGTTTTCGACGTCAAAAGACAAAACAAACTGTGATCTAGTTTTAAGCTTTTCTATCTCTATCCTTTTCCTTAGCAAATTTAGAAGGTTTTTTAAAATAATTTTTCCTTCTGTTGGCAAATCCATTGTTAGAATATCCAATTACATCAAAATGAACTATAGTACAAATCATAGTTGAAAGGTACTCCAAAACTCTATTAGGTTATAAGAATTACGAAATTGTGAATTGATTATTTACTAATAAAAACTAATTGAATTGAATTGATATGCATATATATGATATCACTTTATAACTGTTTGTTAGTTTTGAATTGGTTAGTTCACATGGATTTTGTGCATTGCATTTACACCCTAATTAGACTAAAATGCAAAATTTTCCAAACAGAATTTATATAATTTTTATTCCATAAAATTTTCTCTCAGTATTTCTTAATGTGAAAAGTTGTTCTGTTTAATAGTTCAAACATGCAATTTTCAACAATTTTACCAAATTTTCGATGTTGCTGGATGGTTATATTGATGAAATGTAAAATTCAGATGAGCCGAAACACAATTTTTTTTTCAGATTGGACATTTGTTTTTGAAAAAAACAAGCTTTATGAAATAAAGCATTATTGAAAAAAAACAAGGTATCAATAAATGAATGGAAATATGTTCAATGTTCATTTCCTTAAATTAAACGAACTTTTCTGATATGTAGTCCTTAAAACTTAAAATATTAAAAAATATTTTATTGTAATTAAAATGTATGAATAAACATGTCAAAACTTTTTTCGAAAAATACAGCCGAAAAAGTTGGCTAAAAGTGCCAAATTTTAACATTTGTTTCAGATCAGATTTCCTTTTCTTTTTCTTTTTTTTTTGAAAATATGGAAAAGTCTCCAGTACAAAACCGATAATGTTTGCTATTTTTTATTCAACATCAATAAAACTTGTTAAATATGATTGTAATTTGATTATTTATTATTATTTTTTGTATTCATTTTTTAAGTATTTTGGAGAAGGAGGTCATTCATCAATCACTAGATTAATTCGAACAGGGAAATGTGTATAAAAGTGAATCAATAGATAAATTTGAACAGGGAAATGAGAATGTACCCAAGTTGGAAATATAGTTTGAAGGAGGAAGATTTACGAAATAAAATCTCATCTTATTGGATTTTTTCATCTTTGCAGTAATATTTAACTAATATTTAACTATAAAATGTATCGAAAACCCCGGGAAAGTTGCGCAAGTATATGGATTTAGTTTGTTTAAATAAAAAGAATGAGATAAGATCAAAATAATCGGTAACATTGCACAAAAGGTTTTTTTTTTGCAATTCTGTTGTATAACTACTTACTGTTCCGGTCATTCTCGAGCGATAAAACGGTTTACTTTTCTTTATCAAATATAAAATAAAGGAAAATTAATAACTTTCAATACCAGTGCTGAAAACATCCACATTTCAGCACCGGAATAATTGCTGAAGAGTTGAACTGTTCAGCACTAGTGTCGAAAAGTAACATTTTTTAAGGTTTTTTTTTAATTTTAGCGTCGAAATTACTTAACGCATGGACAATCGATATCACATTGCATTCAAAAAACTTTTTTCGGAATTGCAAAGAAATGTTGGTAAGCCTCGTTGGATAAATGTACAACTCGATCTGAAAAAAAATCTTCTTGCAAGTTGTTGCATAAACTACTATTTCAGCATCCATTTGAGTGCTGAAAAATTTACACTAACTACCGTGAATTCTGCTACACTTAGTAATTCATTAATTTTTTTAAGTTTCTTCGAATTATTTTTTGTTATTCAAGGAAAAAAGTCATATTGCAACAGTCAAGATTCAAAGCCATCCAATCCAAATGAGGAAGAGTATTTTTCAAAAAATCTATCCATTTTGAGTAAAAATAATCAACAATTTGAAACCAAAAAACATTCTTAATCCTAATTCCTGATCCTAATGAGAATTTTGCAATCACCGATGAAAGCCATCTCTACTGAAAAGCTCCACTGCAATTTCGCGTAATGCATCGCAATTTCAATTTCCGCAGGAGAATTTTATTCTCAACTTTTAAAACGGGGGGGGTGGTTAGAAAAAAGGTTTTCCCAGCAACGAAAGTCCAGTGGAATTGTTGTTAAAATCTGCACCGCAGAATAAATGTTAGCGAAACCAAAAATTCCCCTGTTTTGCAACAAGCATCTCTGACATAATTCCTCTCCAAAAACTCTGGGACTCTCTCTCTCTCGCACTCCGCACAGCGTGCAGTGCTTATTTTCCATTTCCGGGTGTCCTCGTCCTGGACTCGAAAGTTGGAGGGGTGATGTAGAGCTTAAAGCTCTCTTATCATGCATGAGAAGTAAGGGGGGGGGATGGAATGTGAGTTCACCACATACGTACACGAAACGAAACGTAAAACGTTCGCCACAAATACTTGCTCGTACGGCGAGGAGGAGTGTTATTACGTTTGTTATTTTAAAAATTTGCTTTATGAAGCGAGGTAAGAACAATGACATGAGGGGGGGGGGGGGAGGCGGGAAGCAATTCCCACTCGGGGTGGGTGGTAGTAAAATTGCGATAGAGACATGGAGATTAATGGTTTTGTTTTTCCGTTGAAATTTTATATAACTCTATACGAGGTGTACAGCGAGCTGGGAATAATCGTACTCTGTTGAATGTGTCTGTTACGAGATTTTATTTCACAATTTCCGCGATAACGAGCGAGCGTGACGAATTGAATGATACGGTCCGGGAATCCCGTGAGTTTCAATCCTTTTCAAAAAGGTAGATCGTTCCACTGTTTCTAGTGAAGGAGTTTTTAGGTTACTTTTTGTGATAACTCACTCGTTAGAAACGAAATGCTGTAAGTGTAAATATAGAAGTAATTACAAATACACAACAAAAAAAAAAAACATTCTTGTGAAGAGTAACCAATACACACTCCGAAATGGAAACAAAAGTAAAATAGAACATTTTACATAAATAAAACAAAAGAAAAACAGCAGATATTTTAAACATGGAATCGAAACCAAGCTAAACAAAAAAGGGAGCCGTTTTCCGTTTCCTACACGATACTGCATGAAAATAAGCCAAAACCCAAATGAGATGCAACAGTTGCGAAGCAACTGCTCCCCCGGTGTGTGTATCTGTGTGCGTTAAGGAGCAGGTACCTGTGTGTGTATATTTCGAGAGAAACAAGAAAAAGAAACAAAAACATTAAGCGAAATTTCAAAAGCTCTCCAGTATTGTGAGAATAAAAGCAAAAAATAACAGAGAAAAAGACAACCAGCCTGGAAGGCTGATATTTTCCCACTGTAGGAAGATGAGAAACGGAATCGAGGTCAGAATGAGCGCAAGAATGCAACATAAATAGATATATACACACAGAGTCGTACAAGAGTAAAACAAAAAAAAAAGTGGGGCAAATAAGCAGACCAGCGAGTGAGCTGCATGCAGATGAGAACAGAATTTAACTTATTACGAATTGTTTTGTAAAATAATGGATAAAAAAAAGTGACAAAAAAAAGTGAAAACACAAACTGTAACATGAAAAGAGAAATGTTTAATAAAAATTCCATTAAAAATAAACTGCAGCGAGTTGGGGTTTTAATTTCCACTGAATTGTGAAATGCCGTTTTTTGTATGAATCAAGGGTTTTTCAACACAAGGTAGGTAAATAGAAAATTGCCAGAATCCGGGAAATTCAGGTGCTTATGACCATAGTCACCTGACTCTGAGAAGAGGGTATGTTTATGAATTTCAAATACATTCAAAGATTTTTTTGAAATTTTATTCATAATAAATCAGCGATGGAAGGAAAAGAATTTCATTTAAAACTCCCTAAGAGAATAATTGTCTCTTCATTCATGTTCAGAATATCAGTAAACAGATACTCAAAATGTAAATTATGAGATTATGTCGATTGCAGTAAAATTAAAATGTTGCTAATAATAAATCATTGTATAAATTGTGTATTAATTGGTATTGTTTTGAATGTTTGTGAGATTTTATTCACCTCTTCTCTATTTTTTCCCCTTTTCTCTCTTCCATGATACGATGAGACCATTAAAAATTTCAATCGAAATTGACAAATGATAAATTATAAACCGTTTTTAATGAATTTTCCTGCATTAAAAATCATTTTTAAACACTATTGAACCAGTTTTCATCTAATCTAATCTAACACAAACGCAGCCAGTCCGATGAAAGCATGCTGGAAAGTCTTGTGATTCGATTACGCCCCAAGCACTTTTCTTGTCATTATTAATAATTGCAGTACATCCGAAAACACCCGAAAATGTAATACAAAAATTAAAGCGGCCACCCCTACTGCGCTGTGTTCACCGCAGAGAGGATTCTGTGAACGAATCACATTTCACAGATTCTACAGGGGGGGGGAAGGATGCGTGTACATACCGTACCAAAACAAAATACAATTGAACCAGTTCCAAAAAAATCGTCGAATATCTTTCTTATTCTCGTTCAAACACTCTTTTCAATCAAATGTTGAAACCATGGCTTTAATTTTAAGCTTTATTTTTTCATTTGATAAGCTGTTGTTAATATTTAAAATTGTTAAATTTGTTAAAATTGTTTCCAAGATACGCCTAGTTAAACTTGAGGGCAGTTTAGATGACACTGAGCAAAAATCATTTTTCACGAAATTTAAACTTAATGAGCGCGGGCCCGAGGTGTTTTTTTTTTGTGGCCTGTGGACTTCTTTTGAATGATCATATAAAATGACCTGTACTTGTAAAGTGATGTAAAGTGATGTCTGCCTGTGTGGATCAATCGGACCGCGCACTGGACTCACAATCCAGAGGTCGCCGGTTCGAATCCCGGGGCGGACGCAAAAAATTCTAAGTGTAAATATAGGTATTCGGTGCCCTCTCCCCGTGCCCATACCTTCACACTTAGGAGACCCGGGAGGCGGAGTCTTGTCGCAAAAAGAACGATACACGCCTGTGGATCCGTTGACGAAACCGCTTTCGATTCCGTTTTTTTTACTTGTAAAGTGATTTTATACTTTTCCAAAATTAAGGTTAATTTTAAACTTTTTTATTCTAATCTTTTTTATATATTTTGTTTGAAATAAAACTAATGATTCACAATATTTTGATCCCCATTTTAGGACACAAATATTTCTCTCAAAAATTTTAATAATTAAAACAATTTCACACGTGTTTCAATGTGACTGAAACAAGTAAACCCGTAGTAACATTTCAATAGGGCGAAGTCATAATGACCCTTTTAATAACTGACCCTCGAACTTACTTTGCACATGGAAACCTTTTCTCGGGATTCGAACTCATGACAGTTGAATAACGAATCTGATTTAGGTACCATGATCTGATTCATGAGCAATTCCAGCTCAAATCAGGATTTTTTCTGGTACTTTTGTACCCGACCCTGTCCGATTTCAATGAAACTTTGTAGACATGTTATCCTAGGCTTATATAAGCCATTTTTGTGTATATGGAGCCAATAGTACATGAAAATAACATTTGAGAAGGGCGTAAGGTATTTAAATATTTTTGTATTTTGTAATTTAAAAATTACTGTATCTCGAAGCCGTTGCGTCGTATCAAAAAGTGGTCAAAGACAAACTTATATGGAATTGGATGGGCATTTTGGAAAAAATACGCTGAAAGAAAAATACACGCCACATCTATTCGTCGGCGTGCCTTCCGATCATCGATGATATAGAAAGGACTTAATCCAGCAATACGACTTGCTTGTCTCGAAAAAAAAAGAATTCGGATCGTTTCTATCGAAAACTATGTAAAGAGAACACAAAAAACTCATTGGCCAACGAACGCGTGAACTTAAAAAAAGAAAAAAAAGAAGAAGACCAATCACCCCATGCACACAAACAGCGACACAAAAGAGATGAAAACAACACGAATCAGAAGAAATCCAATCACCCCATGTACACAAATAGCGACACAAAAGAGATGGAAAATAACACGAAAAAACAGGACTGCGCGTCCACACAGGCACCGCACTACTCATATCGCCCCTCCGTCACGATATATCAAAAAACGGACATCGGATTCGTGATCAGGGACAAAAGTTACCCCTTAGGAAAAAGTTTCACGCAAATCGAAGAGGGGTCGGGGCAACTGCTGTGTGAGTTGGCGGAGAATTACCCATATACACATGTCATAACATGTCTACAAAGTTTCATTGAAATCGGAGAGGGTCGGGTACAAAAGTACCAGAAAAAATCCTGATTTGAGCTGGAATTGTTCTCATGCAGACAAAATATTGAAATCGGAGGAATATGGCTGTTGCAATTTTTTTACAATGCTTTTGTCGTTATTAAAAATTGGCTCAAAAAAAGGCAAACATATTTTTTCAAAATACTTCCAAAATCAATGGGAATTTAAGTGCAATCAGCTGAAATAAATTAAAAAAAAAGGATTTCTCTACGTTTAGAGTTGATTTTGAGCATGTTCGGTTTAATTTAAAAAAAAAAGATTTTGATGAATTTTCGATGAATAAATATTTGTTCGATTAAATGTTTTTTTTTTTCGTCGAATCATATATTTTTTTAAATGATGATTGTAATTCAACTTGACGGGTGCTTGAAATATTTTCCATCATTTTTTCATTCAAATGTTGAAATTCTAGCTCTCAACGATTTTCATTAAAGATTAAATTACATCGTTATATATATATTGTTTTGATTACATGTTACCATTTTCGATATATTAAAACAAATTTTTAAAATTTTTCTGAGCGTTTTTTTTGATAACCAAAAACGTTAAAAAACAGAATTGAAAAAAAATCTTGTAGAAGTATCTACTAGTCTTTACAATTAAAATATCATAATTTATTTTTTTATAAATAACCTATTCTGTAAATTTGGCCCGCAAGCTCATTTGAGTTTCAAATTTGGCCCGGACTGCAAAAACTTTGAGCGCCCCTGATCTTAAAGGGAAGTTCAACTGAAATCGAGTATTCAACAGCTCAGTAGGAAGAAATAAGACGATATTTGTTACAGTTAGATGGGCTTCAGAAGTAGCAATCAAAAAAGCACAATTACCAAATCATTGCCAGTGTGTGAAATTGGCTTCAACTTTTGAAATAAATTAATGTGCCCACCGAGGGTTCCCAATACTCCAAAGATGATAAAATAAACCAATAGCTCGAAAAGCAGCTGCAGAGAAAGAAAAAAAAATGAGCAAATCAAAATTCAAATGGCCAGTGCAAAACTTTCCTTTCGCCTTTTCTCTCGCTCCCTTTTCCCGGGAACCCGAAAAAAACCTTTGCACGCTAAAAGTTTTTTCCTTCTTTTCCTCCCATTTCACGGTGAGTTATTTCCATTTTGATTTCCACGTGACGGCAGCAGCGATGGCAATAAGTGGAGTTACCAAGAAAAGAAGGAAATAGAGTGGGAGGAGGAGAAAACTTTTCCAGCAAAACCAAACCTGACGCTGGCCACGAAAGAACGGTTTCCCAGGCAAAGTGTCTCCGGAATTATTTTATTTTTTTTTTCGGTCAGCACCCAGCAACGTCCAGTGGTCGAAGGGATGGTGACGAAAAACGAAAGCACATCAAAAGTGCAATCAGCGGCCAATCGAATCGAACTTTGGAGTGCTTTCAAATCGAGAAAAAATTAGATTCTGTTATCGGAGCGGAGATTTTTTTTGTGCCTTGTTTTTCTCCGCAAGCTGTCTTTTCATTTGCGCCTCGCTGGAAATCGACGGGCACATTAGCGAAGCGAGTTTTTTTTTTATTTCGTTTCCCTTGAGATTTAATTTTATTTCATGGAAAAGGGGAAAATTTGCCAGTAAGAGAATGAAAATGTGTATGCTAATGGCGTGTCTGAAAGCGTGCCGCCCCGGAATCGAGATTGTGTTAACCTTCTATTGAAATGATGGACCAATTTAAGGACTACTGGAACTGTTTAAACAAGTGTGGTGGTTTCCACGAAATTAAAATTGAAATGTGGTGCAGTTCAAATTATTAATTTGTTTGTACTATAAATTATTTTCAACGAAATCTACTTCATTTAAAATATATTCAATCCAGTCTCAACAACCGGATCGTGCTACATTTTTATCTGTTTTTTTTTTGTCGTTATGTTAGTAGTAATTTGAAATGTTTCAGCTTTGGCAATAACCATGCATTTTTCTGAATTGATAAAAATTAGGTTCATGTTTTCAATAATTTTCAATTATGAATATTGTTATGAGTCGTCCCTCATATCAAATAAAGCACATAATGCACCATGAATTCCAGGCTCATCTCTAAAGGATTCGCTTTTCACAACTCTGGTGTGCAAAAGAAGAATGACACCCGTGAGAGGTACTGAGGATAATATTAAACAGCTCCTCCTAACCTCCCACAGACAGCCTCACTCGTGGCGAGTGTAATTAAAGTGTGCAAATGTGGTGTCACCCTGTTCAAAGCAATAAGAGCTCTGCACACGTGGCATTTGTTGCACTCGTTTTGCATGCATGCGGCAAAGACAGGCTGAATGTGCGAAAATGCTCATTTTCTCCCGCCCCCCCTCCCACCAAGAGTCCATAGCAAGACTTTCCACTCTCTGGGAAAGACACTCAACCGCACACACACACATACACAATTGCCAAAAGACGACAGTGCAATTAAAGTGAATAATTTATGGTTAGCCCCCTCCGGATGGGGAGGAAAGCACGGCACACACACACCAAGGTTTGGCCATTTTGCTGAGCTTTCTGAGCTCGTTCTGGTGGCGACAGGAGTGCTGTTTAATTTAAGCTGCAACCAGCGGAATTGGGCGCACCGGAAAATTGCAATTGCAGAATTTGTTTCGGGGGAGGGTATACGTGTAATGAGCAGCGCGTATATGCATTGAAAGCTTTAAAAGAGTATCATCTTCAGGTGGTGCATGTGTGGCAATATATAATGGTTGAAGCTTGCCGTAATTGCTTTGCAAAAGTTGGAAATCGCAGGCGATACTGGAGCAGCTTCTTCGGACTTCAGTTGGCATTGTATCAAATAAAATTTCAATTCGTCCAACATTCGAAGGCTTGATACTTATGAAAAAACTTACTTACTTTTATTTTTGTTTTTTTTTTATCAGACTGAAACATGTGGTGCCTTCAATATGCCCAAAGAAACCATTTTTTAAAGGAATTTTTTGATCGATTTGGTATTTTCGGCAATGTTGTAGATTTGGATAAATGAAAAAAAATTATACACGGTAAAAAAACATTTGGATATTTTTTATTTAACTTATTGTCACCAAAACTTGATTTGCGAAAAAAAAACTATTTTTTTTTTGTTTAAGAGGACATAAAATGCCAATTTTTCAGAAATTTTCAGGATGTACAAAAAAATTTTGACCGAGTTATTTATTTTTTTTTTTTGGATCAATTCTGATTAATACGAAATCGGCCGATTTTGACCATTTTTATTTTTTGTATTTTTTGATTTGGCTCAAACTTTGTGGGGGCCTTCTCTATAACTAAAGAAGCTATTTTGGGTCATTGTTCACCCATACAAGTCTCCATACAATTTTGACTGCTGTCCATACAAAAATGGTACGTAAATATTTAAACAGCTGTAACTTTTGAGTGAATTTTCTGATCAGATTTTTTAATCAACTTTTTTTTCACAAAAACTCAATTTCCCAAAATATGTATTTTTTTGATTTTCGAGATTTTTTTATATGTTTTAGGGGACAAAAATCCGCAACTTTTGAGCTATAGAGAAACATGGTCAAAAAATCTGCCGCCGAGTAATAATTTATTGAAGAAAAATTGTGATTTTTAGACAAAATCGATGTTTTAAGCATAAACAAATTTGACGTTTTTTTAAATGCAAAATTGAATTTGCAATCGAAACGTACTGTACAGATATTTTGATAAAGGGCTCCGTTTTCAAGATATTGCCACCGAAAGTTTGATTTTAGCAAATTATTTGTAGTTTTTTGATTTTTTAAAATAGTGACCAAGAGTGTCCAGTTCCGATTTTTTTTTTGAAAATCATATATTTTCAAAAAGATATCCAATGAGCCCAAAAAATTGAAGATCTGACAACCCTATCAAAAGTTATTAGCACTTAAGTGTTATTTATACACTTTTTGGAGGCCGGAACTCAGATATTTCAATAAAAATGATGTCCGGGTTCATCATGCGACCTGTCGTTAGTTAGATAATCGAAAGACCTTTCAAATGAGCCTAAAACATTGAGGATCTAACAACCCTATCAAAAGTTATTAGCACTTAAGTGTTATTTATACACTTTTTGGAGGCCGGATCTCAGATATTTTAATAAAATTTATTTCAGGGTCCATCATGCGACCTGTCGTTAGTTATATAATCGAAAGACCTTTCAAATGAGCCTAAAACATTGAGGATCTGACAACCCTATAAAAAGTTATTAGCACTTAAGTGTTATTGATACACTTTTTGGAAGCCGGTTTTCAGATATTGTGATAGAAATATTGTCTGAATCTTCCATGCGAACTATCGTTGGATAGGTTTTTTTTATCAGACCTTGCCGATGAGCCAGAAATATTGAAGGTCTTCGAACCCTATCAAAAGAAATGAAAAATATAGTTGAATGTGAGGAAGGCACCACCTAAAGATGGATTAAGTAACGTTTTCGTCTTGAAGTTGAAGTTCAGGATAAAATAATGACACTTTTTGTCATTTTAACAGGATTTGTTATTGAAATATTATTAATTTTTTTATTACCATCTGCCCGGGATGTCATGATCAATCCGTTGATAAGAATATCGAATAACTCTTGTCGGACAAAATAGAGCTCAATTACTGAAGAATTTTAACGAAAATCGATGCAAATCTGTTTTCTGTCCCCAAAAAAATTGCTGCAGAATGTCATCAGAAGAATTCAGACGCACAACACAGAAATTAAGTAAATTTTAGAAGGTTGAACATTGTATTACCACTTTTAGAATTTATTTATAAACCTTGAATAAACAAAAAGTGGAGCTCACAATGTAAACAATAACAAACACGTTTTGTTTGCTTGACCATTCTGTGCATTATCCCAAAGTTTGGTTGAATTTGGTTGCCAGAGTCTTGAGTTAAATTTTTGCAGTAGTCGGGCAAATACGTATGTCAAACGCGTTCTGACCTGAAATCCCTTTGGCCAGTTGCCAGTATGTTTTGCAATAAAAAAGTTTTTGCGGGGCTGTAAATTGAAATTTCAGAAAAAAAAAATCTAAATATTTTTAATCCAGCCCAAAAATTCTAAATATGAATATGAGATTGTATTCAGTTGATTTATCTTCAATTTTCATTATCATTAATTGAGCCAGATTGATAGGCAGATGCATAAATCATTGAGGTGTGTTTCATTATATTTTTTCTACCATATCATGCAAATGTGTTAGAAATTCGGCAAAACAACAAAAATTTCAAACAATTGATAATAATTGTCATGAAAAATAAGCAATTAGTTATGGAAACACATGGCAGTCCAATCAACCCAACTTGAAAGTTTTCCACTCAAAACAAGCCAGCTCCTCTCCACTCCGATAAATACTGCAAGCGCTCAGCTGTCAAAGTAGAAATAAAAAACGCTTAAACTAACTACAATGAAAATAGACATCTCAAAAGTGCAACGGCAAATATCAACTTTACCTAACGATCCAACTTGTTTGCCTTAGCCCCACTATTTTTCCTCCCGCACAGCTCCATTTTTTGTTTTCACTGCGTCGAAATATTTTCCACCAACACTTGGGCAAAAAGCATTTTTCCTTACCTCCCCCTTATCCCCCTGGATTCCTGCAGGAAAGAAGTAAGAGTAAAAACACAGGAAAAAAAGAGTCAGGTGGAAAATGCTGTTTTCTTACCAGGCTGCTGCCAGTGCTACTGAAAAGAAGTAGAAAACGGGGAAAACTTTCAGTTCATTTTTAACTCCCTCACAGCTGGTTCTTTTTGGAAGCAGCAGGTTGCGTTATCACTGCCAAAGAATCACCACTGACTCGCTGGCTGGCATTCCGAGAGGACCTGTGGAGGCCACTTGGCCAGCACAACATGATAGCACACGAAATATGCTGGCTGCTGTCCGACTTTTGCCTGGAATGTGAATCTTTCCGCGGTCGTAGATTTTCGCTAGTTTATACGGTGGAGGGAGGAAAATTTTCTCGAAAAAAATAGTATCATTCTAACCCAGTGTGCAGCGCTCCTCCCACGCAAGCACAATGCGATTGCTTTCTGACAAATGAAGACGAGTCCTCACGTAAATTGCGCGGAATGGTGAACGGTAATTGATGGTGTTGAGATTTATTGTTTTCTTGTTATTTGAACACAGTTGGAATTTATGTCTGCCGCGTATGATTTACGAAGCTCAAAGCCCGGGACGGGCAGAGTTGGCAAATGTGCAGTCGACCGAGCAAATTGCATTAGCAGCATCTGGATGGAGATCTTATCCGGCAATTCGTAGAAATTGAACGAATAATAACACACAACCGGGGCCCAGTGGAGAGTGGTTTCCAGCGAACTACAAATTCTAGACCGAGAGCACACAACTTGCGAGCAAGTTTTAAGCAGTTTTCACTTTACAGAATGCAAACTAAGAAATAGCCACAGGGATAGAGAGTGAGAGCGGAGTGCCATGAATATTAAATGCTTCCTCCAGAGAAAGGACGAGAGTTGCCACCCCCAGGAGGAGGACCGCACAGAACAAATGTGCAAAACTAGTTGCAGCCCAAGAATAACAATTTCTCATAAAGTTGGTAAAATTATGCCCGAGGACTACTAATTACAGACTTTGTTTGCTTATTATCGGTGGAACTGTAGTCGGAGACGCTCCGGTTGGTTGGTCAAGGCTGTTTTGCATGGCAAAGAAAGCTGTATCTTTCGAGTTTATAAGTTAATTAGTTGGTATTTATGATATAAGTTGGCGAGAAATAAGACGATTTAAAAATAAATGCAAGCATTACAGTATCCTCGTGACTTATAAATGGCTCATAACAAGCGATTTGATTAACTATGACATTAAAATTTTGAGCGAGCTGCAAAAAGTCATTTTTAGAATGCTGAAAAATGTGATCACCCCTTCGTCACGAAGTATAAAGAAATTGGATCTCAGATTCATGAGATCAACCTATGCGAAAATATCAAGTAAAACACCAAAAATAAAATGAAGTTAAAGACAAACTTGTAGAAAACGGGACATTTTTTTTTTTTTTTTTGAAAAAAAGCCTAAGATGTGACAAAAAGACTCACAAAATATGCAGGATGGTATACAAAAATCATTTACTAAAGCTGTTTTTCAGAAATGTGGTCTAAACGTCAAAATTTTCAAAAACCAATAGTGGGTATCGATTCTCCAGGTAACTTTACATAAAAGTCTCTACAGTATGTAAAAAAAGTATTTACACCCCTTGGGCACTATGCACATTTTGTGATGAAACATGTAAAAAATTTAAAGTTTGACAGGAACCTAGTACTACGTTTTGTTCAGAAACTCATGCCAAACATTTTGCTACAAAAAGCTCATGAAAAGATGATTTCTATAAAAGTTATATAACAAATACTATTACGAAAATAAAAAGGTGTATGTACACCTTTCGTAAAATTAACATAAATAATGTTATTTGTTGACAAATCACCATAAATCAGTCTCCCAACTCCAAATAGGCATCCTTGACTGATTAAAAGAATTTGGATTGAATATAAAGTTTACTAACTACTTAGTATAAAAGTTTATATAACTCTGGAAATTCTATATAAAACTTATCTAAACTTAATTTTGCAAACTTTTAATTCAACTAAATGTCAATATATTACCATATAATTGCTAAATAAACATTTTGGAGTGGGTATAACACCGTTTTGGGGTATTTGTATCGATAGAATAGATTTTCGTTGGAATTTCGTACAACCGGAATTACGTCGTAGGAAAATCCGCCTGCATCCGAACCGGTCCACGATTCACAAGTCAACCTATGTGGAATCGGAAAGGGCATAAAATTTCCGATCTTTTGATACCCAAACATCTAGGTTTTCTTTAAAACCTACGTTTTTGAATACCTGGGCAAAAAGTAAGTTTGATCCACGAGAACAAAAATTACGAAATTCCATACATTTTTGGCAGGTTGCTCAAACGAAACCATAACAACGTTTTTGCTTAGGTATTTTAAAACGTAGGTTTTAAAGAAAACCTAGATGTTTGGGTATCAAAGATCGGAAATTTTATGCCCTTTCCGATTCCACATAGGTTGACTTGTGAATCGTGGACCGTTTCGGATGCCGGCGGATTTTCCTACGACGTAATTCCGGGTTGGTACGAAATTTCAACGAAAAATCTATTCTATCGATACAAATACCCCCAAAACGGTGTTATACCCACTCCAAAATGTTTATTTAGCAATTATATGGTAATATATTAACATTTAGTTGAATTAAAAGTTTGCAAAATTAGGTTTTATATAGAATTTCCAGAGTTATATAAACTTTTATACTAAGTAGTTAGTAAACTTTATATTCAATCCAAATTCTTCTTTTAATCAGTCAAGGATGCCTATTTGGAGTTGGGAGACTGGATTTATGGTGATTTGTCAACAAATAACATTATTTATGTTAATTTTTCGAAAGGTGTACAAACTTTTTTTGCACCTTTTTTATTTTCGTAATAGTATTTGTTATATAACTTTTTATAGAAATCATCCTTTCATGAGCTTTTTGTAGTAAAATGTTTGGCATGAGTTTCTGAACAAAACGTAGTACTAGGTTCCTGTCAAACTTTAAATTTTTACATGTTTCATCACAAAATGTGCATAGTGCCCAAGGGGTGTAAATACTTTTTTTACATACTGTATATTGTCTTATGTCCATTCCTTGTCAGATACAGCGATTTTAACAGTTAATTTAAAAAAAATAGTTTTTTGTGGGTTTTGCCAATTTCTATATATAGATATATGACAGACATGATTTTCATTCTCGTAAATATTTTTAGCAGAAAGCTCGTCCGATTTCCCATAAGTTTACCTTTGACCACTATTCAATTGGAAGTATGGGCTCACAGATTTAAGCTTAATGGTCACATCTAAAAAAAGGATATTTTTCAGCGTACTGAAGTGAACGGTAGCCTCCTGGATAGTAAATAAGCTTTGGAGAGAAACCATTAAGTACTGAAAAAATCAAAGTGCGCGTATTTCTGGGGACCCCTAACGTCATACTTCCCTTCGAAATGGTCCTGCGCAGTTATTTTTGTAAATTTTTGTAGATTAGTATAATATTTATCAAAAGTCATCATGCATAGTAAAATATCTTTTCGACACATCTCTCACTACTTGTCCTGACGAAAATCTGAGTATTGTAACTTTTTTAAATTTTTGTTTAACAAGAATTGTAAGGCTTTATCCATAAAGTACGTCACGCAAAAATCAGCCAAAATTTACCCCCCCCCCCCTACCCCCCTTTGTCACGCTTTTTCTGTACTTATAACATGCAATGTCACACTTGCTCAGACCCCCCCCCCTAGAGCGTGACATACTTTATGGATGACGCCTAAGTGAATATTCGAAAATGTGTACACTGGAAAGAATTTCACTGATCCATTTCTTGCAAAACCTTTTATTCTGAAAAATCATAATTTATTATTAACAATTCATGCCTTCTTAAATAAAAATGTTCATACTTTAATAAGTATCGGGTTCATTTTAATCCAAGCATAAACTTTGAACAAGCAACACTTTTATTATGAATTTTTATTTTTCCCGTGGTTGGATAGCCATTTCAAAGAAACATTTGTTATAAGAAAAACTGTACCTCTCTTATTCAATAATTTTCTAGCTTAATTTTTAATATTTTTATTTGCATTTGTTTTGTTTAGTCTATGTTCGTTTCTTATAGTATTTGGCTTATTCTGCACCCTTCCATGATAACCTTTTGCTTTTTGAGTTTTTCCAAGTTTTCACTGAGGAAAGGCTATAAAATCACTCGAAAAATAAACTTCTTAATTTGACCTCCTAGACCCACCTTCACGTATACATATCGACTCAGAATCCAATTCTGAGCATATGTCTGTGGTGGGATGTTAATCGAAAAATTTGCACTGAAACTATCTCGGCACTGGTTCATCCGATTTTGTCCGTTTTGGCCTCATTCGATCCGTCTTGGAGTCCCATAAGTTGCTTTTAAAAATTGTGAAATTAAGTTAAGTACATCAAAAGTTATGCTAAAAACCGATTTTAACTTAAGTCCAAAAGATTGTAAAAAGGGCCATCATGTTATACATTTTTATAAAGGTCCTTTCTAACGAGTTCAAAACATTGAAGATTTGACAAACGTATCAAAAGTTATAGGCACTTAAGTGTTATTTATACATTTTTTCGAGGCCGAATCTCGATATTTCGATAACAATGATGTCCGAGTCCATCGTGCGACCCTTCGTTAATTAAATAATTGAAAGACAATTTCTTCCCCAAAAATCCAAAAGTTTGAAGATCTGATAGCCACATCGACAGTTATGATTGTATGAAGTTATATTTAGAGATCATTTATAAGTTGGGCATTTTTATTTTACAAAAAAAAACACCTTCCAGTGGATTAAATAACGTTTTACAGCTACTTTTACAATGGTTTGCTTGCTTTTCACATATTTTTACTATAGAATGATACCAATTTCATTTGAATTGTGAAAAATGCGTAGAGGCATATTTTGGGACATTTCAAAAATTAATGCATATTTTTTTTACATTAAATAACAGACAAATTAAATGCACAAAATATTAGTGAAAAGCACAGCCAAGTTTGACTCTCAAAATAACATTTAAAAAAATATTTTCACTGTGAAATAAAACAAGTAATCCTTCCAACCCTAAATTAGTCTGTTATATTAAGAGTTTTACTTTCCAGCATTTTTTAAAGGTAAAAAATTGGTTAAAAATTTGATTTTGGGATGATTTTCAGATCGAAGCCCGCCTAATGGTGACGTTGGGCCGTAGAGGGTTACATTTGTAATAGTCTTATTACTTAAGAAAAATCGTTTTAAAATCCTTTTGATTTAAAGTCACCTCTGAGCCCAATGTCATGCCTTGACTGAATTTTTAAATTTAAAGATTTTACAAAGTTAGTTATAATCTAATTTAACTTAGCAGAGCTCGAAGAAGCGACAGGACAGATTACATCTGTACTGTAAAGTGCAGCGAATCGGTCCCCACGTTAACCCATTACGACGGGGCAACGGGGAAAAGTTCCCCTTAACACCGCTGTAACTCGAAAGACCGCGCTTAGTTAGCAGAGACAGAGATTACACTCGCGTATCTATCCATTTCCACCATCTCAACACTTTGTGCAAGTCCGTTCCCACGGTCCCACGGAGTTTAGAGCAGTTCGTTGAGCGCGGCAGTAGATTCCTTCACCGAGCCCCAAACCCCAAGTTTGCCGGCTGCTGGCTGCTGTTGCACGGTCCACGGTCAAAGTTTCAGCACCGATTTCAGCAGCTCTCGGAGTGCGAGAACTTTACGACGAAGAAAGCCAAACAACTAGCCAAGAAGAGCATAACTTTTCTTTCGCAATCCGATGCACCCACCTGACATCGACTTCGGCGTCGATTCGAGAGGGATGTCGTCCGCCCAGATTGTGTCCTTTTGTGGGGAATGCTGGGACGGGGGTGTTTAAGGGGAGGCCACGTAGCATAAATTTACTTTTCGCTGGATTTTCCACCCGCAGTCCCGCTCACCACCCTGCAGTAAAACTACACAGCCACTATCATTAGAGAGTGTCCTATGTAATGGCAGTTTGCTTGTTGGCATAGCGAAAGTTTTCCTACTAATTTCGCTGGATTCGGCAAACTCTTCGAGGGCAAAGGATTGTGGCTGAGGCATCACAAACATACCCACACACACACCTTAACGATTCGAACGGGAAGGATGCTGCAGTATCATTGTTGGTCCGAAAGTCGGTAAAACTGCATTTTGAACTATGCGCCGTTACCAAGTTATATAAATTTAAATGTGAATAAGTTTGTTAGACAACAGAATTAAGTTTAAATTAGCTCTATGGGGTACATCAACTAAAGGGGACATCCCGGCTCGGCTCGGGGGCGAAAGTTTTCGTGGCAGTTTTGAATGCAGTTTAATGGTTGAACCTGGGAAACCCCTGAACGAGGTGGGAAGGGAGGTTGCCGAAATTAATTTAGGAATTGTAACCGGGGACACATTTTCGTGGAGAAATGGTACCAAACGGCAATGCTGGTGAACTGACTCGAATAGTTATTGTTATTCGACTTTGATTTTCAGGAATAGTTTGGGCGATGACATGGTTACAGCAAAAGTAGGTTGAAATCAGTTGAGAAACTGATGGCAGCATCTGTTGTTGTTTTGTCGTAAAGAAGGATACCAATTTCACGAACCGTAATTGCATTACAAATTGGACCCATAATTAGAATTCATGAGGATATGTAGATGCTTTCGGTAGCAATTCATGTCAAGGGCATTTCTGAGATTGAAAACACCGACCAACAAAATTTCTAAGCAGACTCAACTCGTACACTTAGAATTTTTCAAAAATGTTTAGACAGGGAACATTCGGCCAAGTCAAAATATTCTTGAAAAATTCAAAGTGTGCGTTTTTCTGGGGACCCCAAAGGTCGCATAATTCGTAATTCTTGAAACTGGAGAAAACTGACCTTGTATAAAGATATCATTAATATTACTTATTCAATTCCTGAAATTTGCCAAACATGGCTTAACATTCCAACGCCCAAGGATCCAAAAAAGTTGGAACGGTAACTTCAACTCGCTGGTTCTCGTGCATAACTCAACCAATCAAGATGATTCTTCTTTCAAGTGATTTGTCAGGATGTCTAGATGATTCTAGAACTTTGCAGAACTTAATTTGATCAAATCTGTAATTTTTGCGATCAAAAACATCGTTCAACTTTTTTTTTACGCGTGTAAAAAAAAATCGCCGAAAATTCCGCGGAGGCAGTCGTTTTAAAAAAAGGTGGAACGAAGTTTTCGGTCGCAGAATTTACAGATTTGTTCAAGTCAAGTTCTATAAAATTTTAGGATCTTCTAGACATACTTACAATCGTCCCGATTGGTTCAGTAATGCCCGAGAAACAGCGAGTTGAAGTTACCGTTCCACCTTTTTTGGGAGGCTTGGGCGTCCGTGTAAGTTGGACATGCGTTGGGCGTTCCAGTGTTAATTTCAAAAGAGTTTAATTACCAAATTGCGCTCATCGAATTTCAACCATTTCAACATAACAGACTCAATTTGTGGACACACTACGCTCCACAAAACATTACTATAGCCATCATCTCATACACGCGTGCCCCATTGAGCCGCTACTGGGCAGCCTCATAAAAGCTTCAAAGGATTTTCGGATCGCGCTGAATGCACCATTTAATTAAATCCTGTCCTCGGTTTCTGCGTGGTCCTACGAAAAACGCACCAGATCCAAATCTCTCACATTTATCCAGCACGGAAAAAGGGACTCCGGACTCTGATGGATATCGCTGAATAAAACATCCCAAATGCACCTCATTTCCATTTCTAGCTGGAGGGAGACTAAAGTGGACCAGGAGGGGAAGGAAATGGGGGGGGGGGGGGGTAAACCATATTGCCACCCCCCTCGTTGAGTCGTCGAGGCGGATCATAATTTTCACCACCACTGGCACCGGTACTCGGGCCACATGCAAGCTCTAAATCATGGCGAAATGAGAATGAGTAGCGCAGCCTGCAATCCGGGGTCGTGATATAGCGGCGACGATGATATCTCACCGCAAATGTTCATCCTGAAAAACCGCTCAACTATGGTAATTTCCGCACATCAACGCGATATGAAGGTTTTTAAGGGGAGTGAGCTGGATTTGTGCGACGGTTGGCAAGGGGTGGATATGAGGTTTAGAGTTCACAATTTTGATTGTTTGGGATCAAATTTATTTCTGAGCAGATAAAGCAAACCCATGTAAATAATTTTAATCATGTCGAACAATTTTGAAATTTACCGTGGTAACATGCTTGATGGTCGTCAATGGCGTGCTGGGCAAAATATTCACCAGTTATGCAGTTTGTGGATCAAAACTGGCAAGAAAAGCTTAACTGTCCAACCTGAATTTTCAAGCAACTAAGAAAAATACTCTTTATACTTTTAAGTACAGAACAAACAATTAATTAGGAATTGTTTGTTCGAAACTCAAGATTAAAAAAACAATTCTGTAGAAATACTTAAAAACTGCCCAAAATTTAGGTGGGACAACTAGAGCGTCCGATTTTCCGGGAAACGGGAAATTTTCTACCATTTTACCGGGAAATCCCGGGAATTCCCGGGAAATTTTAAATTTATTGAAAATTGTTCTAATCTTGGTTCTGAATCATATTTTGCATCAAAGTTGAATAGGACAGCGACTCTAATGGTTAAAATAAGTGTAAGGATCAACTGATTCATGCAACTACAAGAAAATGTCTATTTTTTCTAATTTTATAAGCTCAAATTGTGTAATAAAAAAAAAATGATCTCTGATATTTTTTGTTGAGAAGATTTTTTTCATCAAAGTTTCTGAACAGTAAGTTAAATGAATCCATACTCCACAATCTTATTTTTTTTTTTTTTTGAACTTGCCTCTGTGACCAGTTTGAGAGTGTATGGTTTGACACATTATGTTGAATCGAATAAGATCATTCATAAAATGATTTTTTCATAACAAATAACTTTTCTAAGCCAAGTTATACTGGTTTCAGCTCTTGAAGAAAATTGGTTGAGCTTTTCAGTTTTTCCTTAAAAATTAAACTTCTCGTGTTTGTTTTACATTAAACAACTTAATATTTTCACATTTTAGGAGCAGGTTTTTAAACTATGTTTGCATTTTCGGGCACCTCTTAAACTGGGTGCTGAAAAGACAGAACGCGTAACGTGATTTTTGAATGCTCCCCACTGCTCCTCACTAATTCATTTGCACTACAGCTGTAAACATAAACAAAGTGGAAGGCTATGTTCAAACTCAAGCGTGACATATTTTTTGCTGCGGAAATGACTTGTTTTGATTTTTTAAAATCTGTTCTTGTTTAAATTTTCGTTGAAAAATTAAGGGCTTTGCACATTTTATGTTCGTAGACTAATCGATGAGCGGCCAAAAGAGGCCTTTTTTGATTTCCACGTGACGACATATTGCGTCAGAAGTGGGTGGAATTTTGTGAATCAGAAGAACAACCGAATCGAAGTTCCGAGATTGTGTATGAAGCGCAATAATTATGTTGGAGTAAGATTATTCAATATTATTTGATATATTTCATAATATTGCACAAAGCGTCATAAACGTAGGTTTTGCGTAAGACATAGCGCTGATTGAAATGCTAGCGACGAATTTACCCAATCTTGATTTCTATCCTCTTTTTAGGATTTGTTTACTTCGAGTACCGCAAAAGCTCGACACCACCGGCAAAATAAATTATAGATCGATTACAATACTTGCCACTTCTTGGTATCATTTTGCGAACAGTAAATTGGTTCCACTTTGACAGTTCTAAATTGAGGCCGCTTTGCGAACAACTATTCTGCACCCAGCTCTTAAACAATACAAAGTAATTTTTAAATGATTTTGTAATGTTTTTTTTTACATGGTTTTCAGGTTTATAATTGACTTCTGTTAAATGTTTTTTCATAGAACGAAAACATGATTTAAATTCTAAGATAAATTGACATCATCCCTTTACCTTTTGCCTTCCTCACTGAGGTAAGGCTATAATCCTGCTCGAAAAATGAACTTTTGAAAAACAGCTCGTAGACCTATATTCATGTATACCTATCGACTCAGAATCGAAAACTGAACAAATGTCTGTGTGTGTGTGTGTATGTGTGTGCGTATTCCCCTTGGTACTCAAAATTCTTGCCAAGTTTTCTCAGCACTGGCTGATACGATTTGAGTCAAACAAGTTGCATTCGATTTGTTTTGGTGCCCCATACTGCACTATTGAATTGTTTGAAGATCCGATAAGTAGTTCAAAAGTTACGTATAAAAAAGTGTCAGAGTTGCGAATCAGGTGCTGGAAATTTGATGCCGGATCTCTCTTATCTATATGAAAACTATGTCCGGATCCATCATCCGACCCATCGTTGGTTAGGTAATCAAAAGACCTTTCCAATGAGTTCAAAACATTGAAGATCTGGCAACCCTGTCTCGAGATATGACCACTTAAGTGATATTTATGTACTTTTTTGAAGCCGGATCTCACTTAAATGTATGTAAACTATGTCCGGATCCATCATCCGACCCATCGTTAGTTAGGTTATCAAAAGACTTTTCCAATGAGTCCAAAACATTGAAGATCTGGCAACCCTGTCTCAAGTTATGACCACTTATGTGATATTTATGTAGTTTTTTGAAGCCGGATCTCACTTAAATGCATGTAAACTGTGTCCGGATCCATCATCCGACTCATCGTTGGTTAGGTTATCAAAAGACCTTTCCAATGAGTCCAAAACATTGAAGATCTGGCAACCCTGTCTCGAGATAAGACCACTTAAGTGATATTTATGTACTTTTTTAAAGCCGGATCTCACTTACATGTATGCAAACTATGTCCGGATCCATCATTCAACCCATCGTTAGTTAGGTAACCAAAATACCTTTCCAATGAGTCCAAAACATTGAAGATCTGGCAACCCTGTCTCGAGATATGACCACTTAAATGATATTTATGTACTTTTTTGAAGCCGGATCTCACTTAAATGTATGTAAACTATGTCCGGATCCATCATCCGACCCATCGTTAGTTAGGTTATCAATAGACCTTTCCAATGAGTCCAAAACATTGAAGATCTGGCAACCTTGTCTCAAGTTATAACAATTTAAGTGATATTTATGTACTTTTTTGAAGCCGGATCTCACTTAAATGCATGTAAACTGTGTCCGGATCCATCATCCAACTCATCGTTGGTTAGGTAATCAAAAGACCATTCCAATGAGTCCAAAACATTGAAGATCTGGCAACCCTGTCTCGAGATATGACCACTTAAGTGATATTTATGTACTTTTTTGAAGCCGGATCTCACTTAAATGCATGTAAACTGTGTCCGGATCCATCATCCGACTCATCGTTGGTTAGGTAATCAAAAGACCATTCCAATGAGTCCAAAACATTGAAGATCTGGCAACTCTGTCTCGAGATATGACCACTTAAGTGATATTTATGTACTTTTTTGAAGCCGGATCTCACTTAAATGTATGTAAACTATGTCCGGATCCATCATCCGACCCATCGTTGGTTAGGTTATCAAAAGACCATTCCAATGAGTTCAAAACATTGAAGATCTGGCAACCTTGTCTCAAGTTATGACAATTTAAGTGATATTTATGTACTTTTTTGAAGCCGGATCTCACTTAAATGCATGTAAACTGTGTCCGGATCCATCATCCGACTCATCGTTGGTTAGGTAATCAAAAGACCATTCCAATGAGTCCAAAACATTGAAGATCTGGCAACTCTGTCTCGAGATATGACCACTTAAGTGATATTTATGTACTTTTTTGAAGCCGGATCTCACTTAAATGTATGTAAACTATGTCCGGATCCATCATCCGACCCATCGTTAGTTAGGTTATCAAAAGACCATTCCAATGAGTTCAAAACATTGAAGATCTGGCAACCTTGTCTCAAGTTATGACAATTTAAGTGATATTTATGTACTTTTTTGAAGCCGGATCTCACTTAAATGCATGTAAACTGTGTCCGGATCCATCATCCGACTCATCGTTGGTTAGGTAATCAAAAGACCATTCCAATGAGTCCAAAACATTGAAGATCTGGCAACTCTGTCTCGAGATATGACCACTTAAGTGATATTTATGTACTTTTTTGAAGCCGGATCTCACTTAAATGTATGTAAACTATGTCCGGATCCATCATCCGACCCATCGTTAGTTAGGTTATCAAAAGACCTTTCCAATGAATTCAAAACATTGAAGATCTGGCAACCTTGTCTCAAGTTATAACAATTTAAGTGATATTTATGTACTTTTTTGAAGCCGGATCTCACTTAAATGCATGTAAACTGTGTCCGGATCCATCATCCGACTCATCGTTGGTTAGGTAATCAAAAGACCATTCCAATGAGTCCAAAACATTGAAGATCTGGCAACTCTGTCTCGAGATATGACCACTTAAGTGATATTTATTAAGCCGGATCTCACTTAAATGTATGTAAACTATGTCCGGATCCATCATCCGACCCATCGTTAGTTAGGTTATCAAAAGACCTTTCCAATGAATTCAAAACATTGAAGATCTGGCAACCTTGTCTCAAGTTATAACAATTTAAGTGATATTTATGTACTTTTTTGAAGCCGGATCTCACTTAAATGCATGTAAACTGTGTCCGGATCCATCATCCAACTCATCGTTGGTTAGGTAATCAAAAGACCATTCCAATGAGTCCAAAACATTGAAGATCTGGCAACCCTGTCTCGAGATATGACCACTTAAGTGATATTTATTTTTGAAGCCGGATCTCACTTAAATGCATAAATTGTGTCGGATCCATCATCCGACTCATCGTTGGTTAGGTAATCAAAAGACCATTCCAATGAGTCAAAACATTGAAGATCTGGCAACTCTGTCTCGAGATATGACCACTTGCGATATTTATGTATTTTTGAAGCCGGATCTCACTTAAATGTATGTAAACTATGTCCGACCATCATCCGACCCATCGTTAGTTAGGTTATCAAAAGACCATTCCAATGAGTTCAAAACATTGAAGATCTGGCAACCTTGTCTCGTTATGACAATTTAAGTGATATTTTGTACTTTGAAGCCGATCTCACTTAAATGCATGTAAACTGTGTCCGATCCATCATCCGACTCATCGTTGGTTAGGTAATCAAAGACCATTCCAATGAGTTCAAAACATTGAAGATCTGGCAACTCTGTCTCGAGATATGACCACTTGCGATATTATGTATTTTTGAAGCTGATTCACTTAATGTATGTAAACTATGTCCGATTCATCATCCGACCCATCGTTAGTTAGTTATCAAAACCATTCCAATGAGTTCAAAACATTGAAGATCTGGCAACCTTGTCTCAAGTTATGACAATTTGTGATATTTATGTACTTTGAAGCCGGATCTCACTTAAATGCATGTACTGTGTCCGGATCCATCATCCGACTTCATCGTTGGTTAGGTCAAAAGACCTTTCCAATGAGTCCAAAACATTGAAGATCTGGCAACCCTGTCTCGAGATAAGACCACTTAAGTGATATTTATGTACTTTTTTAAAGCCGGATCTCACTTACATGTATGCAAACTATGTCCGGATCCATCATCCAACTCATCGTTGGTTAGGTAATCAAAAGACCATTCCAATGAGTCCAAAACATTGAAGATCTGGCAACCCTGTCTCGAGATATGACCACTTAAGTGATATTTATGTACTTTTTTGAAGCCGGATCTCACTTAAATGTATGTAAACTATGTCCGGATCCATCATCCGACCCATCGTTAGTTAGGTTATCAAAAGACCTTTCCAATGAATTCAAAACATTGAAGATCTGGCAACCTTGTCTCAAGTTATAACAATTTAAGTGATATTTATGTACTTTTTTGAAGCCGGATCTCACTTAAATGCATGTAAACTGTGTCCGGATCCATCATCCGACTCATCGTTGGTTAGGTAATCAAAAGACCATTCCAATGAGTCCAAAACATTGTCCCTGTCTCGAGATAAAGTGAGGAAGGCGCCAACCACATAGGTGGATTAAGTTAGTTTTTTATGTTAAACCTTCTAACACCCATTGTTGCACCCGTGCTCCATTATTCTTTTACTTCATTTTTTTTATTGAATTGAAGTAATTCTTCTTGTAAAAAAATCTGAATTTTGCTCTAAATATTCTATATCCGATATCCAACTATTTTTTAAAAGGTTTACCTGAATTGTAATAGTTTATTTTCATTAAACAAGGTTCCTTCATTTTTTCTTTAGCATTTAAAAAACTAACTTAATCCACCTATGTGGTTGGAGCCTTCCTCACAACAATGGCTGTACACAAGTTTCATCTATTTTTTAGATCCAGCTTCAAAAAAGTACATCAATATCACTTAAGGAACCATATCTCGAGACAGGGTTGCCAGATCTTCAATGTTTTAGACTCGTTGGAAAGGTATTTTGATAACCTAACCAACAATGGGTCGGATGGTGGATCCGGATATAGTTTACATACATTTAAGTGAGATCCGGCTTCAAAAAAGTACATCAATATCACTTAAGTGGTCATATCTCGAGACAGGGTTGCCAGATCTTCAATGTTTTCCACTCGTTGGAAAGGTCTTTTGATAATCTAACCAACGATGGGTCGGATGATGGAACAGGACATAGTTTACATACATTTAAGTGAGATCCGGCTTCAAAAAAGTACATCAATATCACTTAAGTGGCCATATCTCGAGACAGGGTTGCCAGATCTTCAATGTTTTAGACTCGTTGGAAAGGTATTTTGATAACCTAACCAACAATGGGTCGGATGGTGGATCCGGACATAGTTTACATACATTTAAGTGAGATCCGGCTTCAAAAAAGTACATCAATATCACTTAAGTGGCCATATCTCGAGACAGGGTTGCCAGATCTTCGATGTTTTGGGCTCGTTGAAAAGGTCTTTTGATAATCTAACCAACAATGGGTCGGATGATGGACCCGGACATAGTTTACATACATTTAAGTGAGATCCGGCTTCAAAAAAGTACATCAATATCACTTAAGTGGTCATATCTCGAGACAGGGTTGCCAGATCTTCAATGTTTTGCACTCGTTGGAAAGGTCTTTTGATCACCTAACCAACAATGGGTCGGATGGTGGATCCGGATATAGTTTACATACATTTAAGTGAGATCCGGCTTCAAAAAAGTACATCAATATCACTTAAGTGGTCATATCTCGAGACAGGGTTGCCAGATCTTCAATGTTTTGCACTCGTTGGAAAGGTCTTTTGATAATCTAACCAACAATAGGTCGGATGGTGGATCCGGACATAGTTTACACACATTTAAGTGAGATCCGGCTTCAAAAATGTACATCAATATCACTTAAGAGGCCATATCTCGAGACAGGGTTGCCAGATCTTCAATGTTTTGGACTCGTTGGAAGGGTCTTTTGATCACCTAACCAACAATGGGTCGGATGGTGGATCCGGACATAGTTTACATACATTTAAGTGAGATCCGGCTTCAAAAAAGTACATCAATATCACTTAAGTGGCCATATCTCGAGACAGGGTTGCCAGATCTTCGATGTTTTGGGCTCGTTGAAAAGGTCTTTTGATAATCTAACCAACAATGGGTCGGATGGTGGATCCGGATATAGTTTACATACATTTAAGTGAGATCCGGCTTCAAAAAAGTACATCAATATCACTTAAGTGGTCATATCTCGAGACAGGGTTGCCAGATCTTCAATGTTTTGCACTCGTTGGAAAGGTCTTTTGATAACCTAACCAACAATGGGTCGGATGGTGGATCCGGATATAGTTTACATACATTTAAGTGAGATCCGGCTTCAAAAAAGTACATCAATATCACTTAAGTGGTCATATCTCGAGACAGGGTTGCCAGATCTTCAATGTTTTGCACTCGTTGGAAAGGTCTTTTGATCACCTAACCAACAATGGGTCGGATGGTGGATCCGGATATAGTTTACATACATTTAAGTGAGATCCGGCTTCAAAAAAGTACATCAATATCACTTAAGTGGTCATATCTCGAGACAGGGTTGCCAGATCTTCAATGTTTTAGACTCGTTGGAAAGGTATTTTGATAACCTAACCAACAATGGGTCGGATGGTGGATCCGGATATAGTTTACATACATTTAAGTGAGATCCGGCTTCAAAAAAGTACATCAATATCACTTAAGTGGTCATATCTCGAGACAGGGTTGCCAGATCTTCAATGTTTTGGACTCGTTGGAAAGGTCTTTTGATCACCTAACCAACAATGGGTCGGATGGTGGATCCGGACATAGTTTACATACATTTAAGTGAGATCCGGCTTCAAAAAAGTACATCAATATCACTTAAGTGGCCATATCTCGAGACAGGGTTGCCAGATCTTCAATGTTTTGGACTCATTGGAAAGGTCTTTTAATAAGTTAACCAACAATAGGTCGGATGGTGGATCCGGACATAGTTTACATACATTTAAGTAAGTTCCGGCTTCCAAAAAGTACATCAATATCACTTAAGTGGCCATATCTCGAGACAGGGTTGCCAGATCTTCAATGTTTTAGACTCGTTGGAAGGGTCTTTTGATAATCTAACCAACGATGGGTCGGATGATGGACCCGGACATAGTTTACATACATTTAAGTGAGATCCGGCTTAAAAAAAGTATATCAATATCACTTAAGTGGCCATATCTCGAGACAGGGATGCCAGATCTTCAATGTTTTGGACTCGTTGGAAAGGTCTTTTGATAACCTAATTAACGATGGGTCGGATGATGGACCCGGACATAGTTTACATACAGTTAAGTGAGATCCAAATATATGTGAAAACACATTTTTATACATAACTTTTGAACTACTTATCGAAACTTCAATCTGTATAAAACTCGATCTATGGGACCCTAAACCAAGTCGAATGCAACAAGTTCGGGTCAAATCGGTTCAGCCAGTGCCGAGAAACATGAGCTAGTTTGTTGGTCACATACATACATACACACACACATACACACACACATACACACACACATACACACACACATACACACAGACATTTGTTCAGTTTTCGATTCTGAGTCGATATGTATACATGAAGGTGGGTCTACGACGTTTTTATACGAAGTTCATTTTTAGAGCAGGATTATAGCCTTACCTCAGTGAGGAAGGCAAAAAATGGGTCCAAAAAATTAAGAAATTATATACTTCTGCTTATATTTCGGGAATTCCCGGGAAATTTTTAAATTTTCAGGGAAACGGGAAATATTTTTTTACGGGAAACCCCGGGGAAAAAAATTGGACGCTCTGGGGACAACTATGCGTTTATGATTGCTTAAACATTTTTGCCACAGGAACAATGTTTTCACTCCCCGGTCCTAACCTGGTTTCGGAACCTAAGAGGCCCTTATACAATTAGGTTAGGCTGGTACAAATTTTATTTGTACCCCTCATCCCCCTTCCAAGTTAGTCCGAAAAATCAGGGGTCGGAAATGTTTTTTTTTTTGTTTTCGTCAAATCTTGCATTTTAAAAAAAATAACGATTGCATATCAACTGTACGGGTTTAAAATGCTTTAAAAATCACTTTTTTCATTTAATTGTAGAAATTGTGAGTTGTAATTACCTTGAAATTTTTTTTAAAATGTGTTTTATTTATGATTTAATGAAAAATAACCTGTTTTCAAAGAATATATCATATTTTATATATTATTTTGTTTTAAAGTAAAATAAAAATGAAGAATTTACAAAAATCGTTATGAGAACAGAATTGTATCAGCATGTAGCATTTTTTCTCAAAATTAAGCTGCAACCCATTTTTAATGGAAAAAAATGACAACATTAATTCAATTTTTGATTATTTTTGAAAAAAAATGATTTTTCTGCATAACGGCGGTTAATTAAATATAATTTTTCTGTTAATGAGGCTTACGTCACAAGGTCAATTTAATGCAAGTGATTGATTTTGTATTTCAAACGCTGTTACAAAACAATGCAAAATTTGTTCAAATATAAACATCCTGACAATAGGAATTTTGAAAATTATTGATGACTGTATCTATAGACAAACAAATAGAAAAACTTGAATTCAGGATAATGGCTTTGGTTAAAAAAATATTTAAGTAGGTTTTTAAAAACAGAGAAATTCGTTAAAAAAAATTAAAAAATAACAAAATATAAATATTGAAAGCACAAGCCGTTGTTTCAACATTTGCATGGAAAAAGTGTTTTAAAATGCATTAAACTAGTTCAGATATTTTGCAATCATTAGTATTCATAAAATGTAAGATTTGACGAAAAAAAATTTTTAGCAAAAAAAAACATTTTGCGATAATAAACATCGAGAATTTTCAAAAATTCAAAAGATATCTAAATCACCCGAACATGCTAAAAATGATTCTAAACGCAAGGAAATGCATTTTAAATTGATTTCAGCTGATTGCAGTTCAATTTCCATTGGGGGGGGGGGGACAAAAACTTTAAATAAAATTTGTACCAGCCTTATGAAAATAAAATATTTCAGTTGTATGTATTACAAATTGATGCTCGATACATGAAAATGCAGTAAAAACATATTTTACATGGATTTTGTTTAAAAAAAAATGCATAAAAGGTTTTATTATGAGACCAAAATTGACCCCATGACAAATCTGAATATATTTTTTTAATTCTATTCCCAAAAACCAACAAACCACAGTAGTTCATCATAATAGGTATCTCGGGATTAGTGGTTTTAGGCTCCACACAGCTGCCATCTAAGCCAAAACCACCCTCAAAATGAGGCGCATCAGCCGGGGCACCGGACCACACATATAACGCACCCACAGAATTATAATTTCAACCACAGTCAAACCAGGGCCAAGCTGGGCTGGTGCAGGGAGGACGGGGTCAGCGGATTCGAAATGTATAATAAAATTTAATTTTCTCTCTGGCCAACGCTTGCCAGACCGGGGCCGGTTCCTAACCAAATGTCCGCGCCGAAACCAACCGCATCCGCAACCCAGTTTTTAGGGGGCAGGGATGAACGAAGCAACAAAAAAAGTTATAATAATTAAACCTTGGAATTGAATTTCAAACGAAATTATTGCGATCCGCCCTGCACAGTGTGCGGGGGAAAATTTATTTATATCATTCATGAGCCACGGCCGTTTCCCGGATATTTCACCGTAATTTGCTCTTTTCGGAGGCCAGCACGGAGTTTGGAGCACGAAAAAAATCGCAGCCTTCCTCCTGAACAAGTTGGTAGTGCACCAGCTGCATAAGGGAATGCATGCGAGGTTCGCTGTTGTTATTTGATGAAATTTTAAATATTTTATCAAATTGATTGCAAAATTCAGAATGATCTAAATTGATGCGATATTGCAAACAACTTTGCGCAAAGCTTTCGCAGAAAAATCTCATATACACTCACACACTAAACTTTCCAACCACTTTTGCCCTGCCGAAATTTCATTCGCTTGAATATGCATTCAAAAATTATAAATAATTTATAAAATATGCTCGCTTTCACCGGGGCATCAGCAGCATTTTCGCAGTGCAGCATCTGCCATTGTTGGTGAGCTGTTTTTTTTTCCTTTTCTCTCTCTCTCACATGAAACTGCGATATGCTTTTCCTCACCCGTCAATGTTTGCTTCCTTCACAGATCATGAAATATTCTCACCCACTTTTGCACGAGAGCATCAGCTTCTTTCGAACGAATGTTTGCGTGATAACGAGCTAAGTTCACTCTCCTCACCACTCATAAGCAAACAACCGACCGACCTTCATCACCACCCCCAGACCATTGCAATGCTGATGAAAAACATCAGCGCAGTTTCCGCAGCTTTTCCGGAAAAAGCTGCTTTTGACTGCTCGAAAATTTCCGCCGCTGCTGCATGACGAGGAAAACAAACCTGTTTTATTCCGCGAATATTTACTTTTCCTCGAAAACAAGGGGATGGGGCTTATCCTTGTACTATTTTTTCTCATTTCAAAAATAAATGTTCCAAATTATGTTTTCTATGATGTATTTAAAAAATGCAATTCTCAGTAATATTTAACTAAGCCCAACATAGATAATCTCCTTTTAGCATTTATGGTGCATTGCACAACCGGAAAAAAAACCTCCAACAAAAACAGTGCTCAGATAGCTCATCGCTACAAGCTCAAGTGAGCAGCGAAGCTTAGCACGGAATCATCAAACATTAAACCAATGAAATATGCACACTTCCTTTTGAGAAAATCTTCTCAAAACCGAATGATTAGTTGAAATGTGTCTCGAGGAGAAGCGATCAAGTGCTTTGCCGTCATCGCTGAGTTAAGAATATGAAACTCCTTTTATTTAATTTTGAAGTTTTCATACCTCATTGATTTTATGTCTTGTATTTTTATTGGGATGAAACTTTTTGCATAACTTTAAAACCAAACAAGAAATGTGGACGTGCGTCCATACAAGTCTACGTCATTGTGCGTCCATACAAGTCTACATACAGAAAGTGCTACTTGAGTATTAAAAAATCTGTATTTTGAGAACGGTATTGTTTAGGACTCCTCTGAATGAAAATGTTGCACTTCAAAACAAAACCAAAATCATTTTTATAAATGTTAGATGACAAAACTGGCATCTACTTGGCTATGGCACAAGTTGGTCAAAATTTAAATGGCAGTGATGCCAAGTATTTGAAAAAAAAAATCATGGTAAAAAACAAGGTTGTTAATCGATAAAATTATCGACAATAATATTATCGCCTAACGATAATGGTAATCGTTATCGTCCGGTTATCGTCGCTTCAAAAATTCTAATTTCGACTTCGACAAAAATCGACTTAACACAATCATATCGTGTTAAATTTTCATTGACTTCATTGAGAATATATTTTTCGATAATGTAGTAAGTTTCAAAGCATAAACACTCAAAATGCATTCACAAAAATCCGTAGTTTTTTAAAGTATCGAAACGAAAGCGGGATTTTGTATGCTTTTTCACTTTATCAAATATTTTTGGAAAAAAAACTTAAATTTTCACAAAATGCCGTGATTTAAAAAAAACAATTGATAAAGTTTGAAAACATGCATTCAAAATTTCGCTTCTTTTGCGAATTTTGAAAATTTGAGTATTTTCGAAAAAACAGTATATGAAAATTGAAAAAAAAACCTATTGAAAAGAGTAAAAAAAACATTCAAAATTTTACAATGTTAAATTATCAAGGGGGTAAGGGGGGCTCCACCCTCTTCGGAGGGTGTAGCTGTACCGTTAGGTTTCGAGACAAAAGCCCCCGTTACGGTGTCGAGAGAAAACCGCAGCTGGGTCCCGGAAGCTGCAAGGTGGCAGCCCCACCCCGAGACTAGGTATTCGCAGCCCTGGTTAGGCGGCATACCGAAGCAAATCACCAACTCAGAAAACGAAAGAAGAAATTCAGGACGGATTAATCGGCATTAGACCAGGCGATGTAAAAGGACAACGATTGGAAACTCGGTACTTGGAACGTTCGAACTCTCCAAGATCCTGCACGTGCTGGCCTTCTTGCCCGGGAGCTGCACAAGCTGAACGTGCATGTGGCCGCCATCCAGGAAGTTCGATGGCCCGGTCATGGAGAGCGAGAATTCACGGCGGTGGACCCCATCGCCAACACCTCTTTCAAGTACCACATCTACTACAGTGGCGGCGAAAAGGCGATGCACGGAGTCGGTTTCGTAGTGATTGGGGATCAGAAGAACCGAGTCATCAAGTGGAAGGTGGTGAATGACCGGATCTGCGTGTTGAGAATTAAGGGCAAATTCTTCAACTACAGCCTGATCAACATCTACGCTCCGACGAACGACAAGCCCGATGACGAGAAAGACGTTTTCTACGAGCATCTTGACAAGACCTATGGAGAGTGCCCAAGACACGACGTGAAGATAGTCATCGGAGACGCAAACGCGCAGGTCGGAAGGGAAGCCTTCTTCCATCCTGTCATCGGCAAGGAGAGCCTTCATCCTCGCACGAATGACAACGGCCTACGTTTGGTCAATTTCGCCGCAGCCAGAGGAATGGTTATCTGTAGCACCTTCTTTGCGCGCATGAACATTCGGAAGCACACCTGGCGACACCCGAATGGCGAATCGTGCACACAAATCGATCACGTTTTGGTGGATGGTCGACACTTCTCGGACGTGATGGACGTCCGATCGTACAGAGGACCGAACATCGACTCTGATCACTTCCTGGTAGCGTGCAAGATCCGAGCTAGGCTGTCGAACGTGCTGACCCCGCGGACTGCGAGGATAGCGTGGTTGAACGTCCAGCGCCTCGCGAGCAGCGACGTTGCTGCAGAGTACAGTCGGAAGCTCGACGAGCGGATCAACGAGGACGCGCCTACGGGTAACCTGGACGAGCAATGGGGAGCCCTCCAGAGCATCGTCAACACAACGGCTACCGAAGTGATCGGCACGACCAGAGGACGCAAACCCAAAGGGTGGTTCGATGCGGAGTGCCAGCGAGTGACGGACGAGAAGAACGAGGCCAGGAAGCGTATGCTCGTTAAGGGTACGCGCCGAAACTGTGAGCGATACAGTGAGTTGCGAAGAGCAGAGAAACGAATCCACCGCCGAAAAGAACGGGAGTACGACGAAACGGTACTTGCCGAAGCGGAAGCACAGTACAACGCGAACGATAAGCGGAGGTTTTACGCGACTGTCAACGGTGTAAGAAGGAAAACCACGCCTTCCCCTGTGATGTGCAACGACACGGAAGGCAACCTGTTGACAGACAAGACCGCGGTGGCGGCTAGGTGGAAGGAGCAGTTCCAGCAGCTGTTGAACGGTGAGGCACGAGAGGGAATCGTCGAGGACAGGATACACGTTGAGGAAGATGGAAAAGCTGTGGACCCGCCTACGTTGGAGGAAGTAGCTAAGGCTGTTAAAGAGCTCAAGAACGGGAAATCCGCGGGAAAGGACGGACTTCCGGCCGAACTTTTCAAGCACGGGAGTACGCGGATGACCGAGATTCTGCACCAAATCATCCTACGCATTTGGTGCGAAGAACAGCTTCCGACCGACTGGTTAGACGGGCTCGTCACCCCAATCTACAAGAAAGGGCAAAGACTCGATTGTGCCACAATCCTCAACGCAGCGTACAAAGTACTCTCCCGCATCCTGTGGAGCAAGCTGAGACCGATGACCGAGACCTTTGTCGGCGAATACCAGTGCGGTTTTCGAGCGGGTCGGTCAACGACGGATCAGATGTTCACTCTGCGACAAATCCTCGACAAGTTCCGGGAGTACAACCTGCAAACACACCATTTGTTCATCGACTTCAAGGCGGCGTACGATTCGGTCAAAAGAAACGAACTTTGGAAGATTATGGTAGAACACGGCTTTCCGGCGAAGCTTATAAGACTGATTCGTGCAACGCTCGACGGAGCAAAATCAAGCGTGCGAATAGCCAACGAGACATCTGAAGCTTTCGTTACGTTGGATGGATTGAAGCAGGGCGATGCTCTCTCGAACTTACTGTTCATCATAGCGTTGGAGGGTGCTGCGCGAAGGGCAGGCGTGCAAAGAAACGGAACACTCATCACTAAATCGCACATGCTGCTTGGATACGCTGACGACATCGACATCATTGGTATCGACCGTCGTTCAGTGGAGGAGGCGTTCGTCCCTTTCAAGCGGGAAGCTGCGAAGATCGGACTGACCATCAACACTGCCAAGACCAAGTATCTGGTCGCTGGCAGAGCGCGTGGCAGTGCAGGTGATGGTGTTTCGGAGGTGGAAATAGATGGAGAAAGATATGAGGTGGTGGATGAATTTGCATATCTTGGTACACTCGTGACGTGCGACAACGATGTGAGCTGCGAAGTGAAACGGCGGATTAGTGCTGCAAACAGGGCCTTCTACGGTCTTCGTAGCCAGCTAAGGTCCCGCAGCCTAAGGACGCCTACGAAAATCACGCTGTACAGGACCTTGATACTCCCTGTAGCTCTTTACGGTCACGAGTCGTGGACGCTAAAGGAGGCTGACCAGAGAGCACTTGGGGTCTTCGAGCGGAGAATCCTGCGTTCTATCTTCGGCGGCAAGCAAGTAGGAGACCGGTGGCGCAGGCGCATGAACTTCGAGCTGTACCAAGACTACAAACATGCTGATATCGTAAAAGTCATCAAGCACGACAGGCTAAAGTGGGCTGGACATGTAGCCAGAATGTCGGACGAGCGGGCGGCCAAAACGATATTCAGCAGCGAACCTGGACGGGGTCGTCGGCTTCGTGGAAGGCCTCGTACGCGTTGGCTGTGTGCAGTCGACGAAGATGCAAGAGCGGCCAACATTGTGGGCGACTGGAGACGAGCGGCCCAAGATCGAGCATCCTGGAAATCTTCGATTAGTTCAGCGTTGGGTCGATAGACCTGTTGCTGATAAAGTAAAGTAAGTAAATTATCATAATTTAATTACCGTAAACCGGGGTGACTTTGATAGGATTTCAATTTGTTTTTAGAATATTTCCCAACTGGTAAGGTTTTTCTCAAGATTATTATTTTTAAAACATGTACTGGGGTAGGCCACACAAAGTCTATGCACTATTTTGTAAAATAAAGATTGTTCAATAGTGTTAAGAAAAAAAGTTACATTAAAAATTCTTAGTTTAAACTCCGGGGTGACTTTGATAGTCATAATTTTTCTTGTTAAAATCACATTTAAGATGTTAAAACTTTATTTGTACGTTAATGTACCATCACTAATGTAGCTGATATAGTTTTTAAGAAAAAAAAATATATGTTTATATTTAGTTAACTAAGTTTATAAACTTTTTAACAAAATACATATAAATTTTAGGTAAAATTGCTAAAAAAACGGAACTTGGCGTGAAATTTGTTAAAACTGGTTTTGATTATAAAATAATTGATTTATATTGTATTTTAGACTGAATTCGAAGCACGAATCACAAATTTTCACATTTTACATGAAATTTGTTCAACTGAAATTGCCTATAAATTTGGAGATTTTTTTTAATTGTGTTTCAAAAACACATATTATTTATTATTTACAAACTTATTTACCGTTCTCCTAGTGGGAAATTGTCCAAAGAATCCGAAAATGAATTCCGTTTTCCGATTCAAAATCATGTTCATTGAGAAAATCATGACACTTTGAGAAGTTTAAAATAATGACTTTCATCAACATTTTCTTAACTATAGTTAACTAACTTTTTAAACTTTTCAAAATTTTATAAAAAGTTCTTTTTGAGGTACTTTGAACACTTCTCTACCACGGTCAGTATAATTCTAAACAATTCCGTACGTATTTTGATTGTACTCTTCATTTTGCGGAAAAATAACAAACCTATCAAAGTCACCCCGGCTATCAAAGTCACCCCGTTTTACGGTACATACAAAAAAAATATTTTGTGAAAATTTTAGCATTAGCAAAAAAAACTCTGATTAAGTGAAAATGCCTACAAAATTTTTCTTCGTTTGATACCCATATTGCACATCATGATAATTTTAGTACTTACAAAACGGTATTAGGTATGTGAATAATGCAGCATTTTCCAAATAAAAAACTTGTGATATGAAATTGCATAACAAATTTCGCTTTGCTTGATACCCATAATTAAGATTTACGTATTTAAAAAAAACGATATTTCGTGAAATTTGAGTATTTTTCAAAAAGCGCCCAAAAATTTTGCATCGTTTGACATCCATATTGCATATAATGAAAATTTTAATACTTTCGAAAAATACGGTAATTTATGACAAAATATTTTATAAATTAAACCTAACATGTGAAACTTTATGTACCAAATGCTAGGGGTGGATAAAAATTAAGTGACGATTTTGAATCAAATTGATATTCAATGTAAACAAAATGAAACTGTCATAAAAAGTTCCGCCTTTAAAAATTAAAAAAAAAAACAAATTGATACTAACGTTCAGGTGGAATTCAAACTCACACATTTGGATTAGTGGTCTGCGACGTTAAGCAGTCAGCCATCAGAAGGTTTACACTCTAGCAGGGAATTTATCATGACGAATAAACTGAATAAAAATTCATTATAGTCTAAATCAAGCCCAAAGCAATCCACTTTAACGACCTCCGGGTCTTTTGCGGGCTCTGTTGCAAGTTTCTGCTCATTTCTAGGCTTCCGAGGATTGTGTGTGGTGAGTTTCCCAAAACCTCTTTTACGCAAATGGACCGACGTTTTACTTCCCCATCCGATAGAAGGCCAGGAGGATAAGGCGGGAATCGAACCCGCGCCTCATAGCAACTTAGGGATCGACAGCCGAAGCCGCTAACCACCGCGCCACGAGGCCTTGTGGGCTAGTGCACACATTTCATAAATTGTAGGCAATATATAAGAGAACCGAACCGCACTCCATATAAACAAATAAACATTATCAAAATCAAATTATTCGCTCTACAGCATTGCCTTGGCGTTCTCGATAGCGAGATTCCTACTCGAAACTCGGTGTCCGAAGGCTTGATTGTTGAGGCAATTGCAAACCTCTTTTTACACCTAAGCTTCCATCCACCCCGGGATTCAAACTGACGACCTTTGGATTGTGAAACCAACTGCCTACCAGCGACTTCACCGAGGCAGGACCCAGGGAGACGACTCCTACACCTGGACTGAGCTCACGACCAAACCTCTAGGTTAGACCGGGGCCAACATTTACTTCCCCGTCCGACGGTCTTTTGAAGTCATTTGATTTATTATACTTTAAAATAAATTTAAATTTCTCGAATTGATCTGGGCCAAATTTTTATTAATCAAAAAAATAAAACTTCAATATGTTTTAAATATTATTTATATTATTTCCTAAAAATAACAAAATTATAGCTTTTGAATTGTAACAGCAGATTTATGCTCAATAATTCTATTATGATGCTTTTTAAATCCCTTTCAAAATTGTTTAAATATAGGTTTAATATTATTAATAGGATCTCATTTAAAAATTTGGTGCTCCAAATGTTTTTGATTTTTGGGTTCAAAAAATCTGTAAAATACAGATTTTTCTGTACATCTGGCATGGCTTGCGTAAAAATAAATATATTTTTTGTATTTGCATCAATAAGACTATATTTATTGCCCACAATTACCAAATCTGATTAACTAAGCTTCAACAACGGTGCATACATAGAAATTTCTCTAGACTGATCTGCTCATTCTTCCCACGTACATCATTACCAACAGACGCTCAATAGCGTACCCCTAAAAAAACTCGTTCGTTTTCAATTCCATCACTTCCCATGGTACTTATACCGAAAGCATCCAAATCTCCTCAAAACAAGCACGAGAACAGCATCATCCACCTGCACATCACTTCCAGCGAATCAACTGCTAACCCAAAAACTTCCCCCTTCAGCTTCTACCGCGCTACAACTGCGTATATTTCCTACGCCATAATGTCATTTTAAAATGCAATGCACCTTGCTCCAATTTGCAAATCTAATTCCACTCGGCGGCGACGACGACGAGACTCCCGAGTTCAAATCGAGAAGAGTGGCGCCTTTTCTTCTGGTTCTTGCAGCAATTTCCAAAACAGGCGGTCGCTCGAGAGGGAGCTCTCCAGACAGAGTCCTTCTTTCTACGAATGCACGGCCAGGTAGTAGAGCCTTCTTCGGCGAAACCATCTTGGCAGCATAACTCCTCAACTCGCGAAACGAAATACTACACCGAGGAGGTCACACACACAATGGGTTGGAGGTTCTTATCGAGATCTGCGCCACTGCACTTTTCCGACGAAGAATTGGTGGCACTAGGGTGGTTCTACAATCTCTACCAGAGCTGTGGAGTTGAAGTCGGTTAATCCGGACTTGCTATTGAAGTCTGAGTCCTAGTCGGATACGAAACACCACCCTAACTTTGCAAACCAAACCGAGCAGGATGAAGAGCAACTCCAAAATATGCTTCCAGCTTCCAGCGCACAAAGGTCATTTGAAGTGGTACACCGTGTCTCCATTCTCTCGGTAACGGATGTGTACAGCGCTATCGTACACACATCGTCGTGGCCCACATTTCCGAGGTTCCAATCGGTGATAAACTAACCAGCCTTCCAGCTGACAGCTCTTGTTTGGGCTCGTGTAGAGAAAATTAACGAAACAACAAAAAAAGGAAAAGTTTTCCGTACTTTTAGGTTAGAGGTACATACCCGGGCATTATTCATGAACGATCCACACTCGAGGTGACACGGCGTCTTCGCATGCCAGCTGATGCTAGTTTTTGATGTTGTGAAGTGATGCTCGAACCGAAATAGAACCAAGCGAGATGTAGATTTCAAGGGTAGATTGAGGATGGGTTGGGTCAGGAATCTTAATTTCAACATTAAAAACATATATTAATCTAAAAACATATAACATAAAACATAAAACATAAAACATAAAACATAAAACATAAAACATAAAACATAAAACATAAAACATAAAACATAAAACATAAAACATAAAACATAAAACATAAAACATAAAACATAAAACATAAAACATAAAACATAAAACATAAAACATAAAACATAAAACATAAAACATAAAACATAAAACATAAAACATAAAACATAAAACATAAAACATAAAACATAAAACATAAAACATAAAACATAAAACATAAAACATAAAACATAAAACATAAAACATAAAACATAAAACATAAAACATAAAACATAAAACATAAAACATAAAACATAAAACATAAAACATAAAACATAAAACATAAAACATAAAACATAAAACATAAAACATAAAACATAAAACATAAAACATAAAACATAAAACATAAAACATAAAACATAAAACATAAAACATAAAACATAAAACATAAAACATAAAACATAAAACATAAAACATAAAACATAAAACATAAAACATAAAACATAAAACATAAAACATAAAACATAAAACATAAAACATAAAACATAAAACATAAAACATAAAACATAAAACATAAAACATAAAACATAAAACATAAAACATAAAACATAAAACATAAAACATAAAACATAAAACATAAAACATAAAACATAAAACATAAAACAAAAAACATAAAACATAAAACATAAAACATAAAACATAAAACATAAAACATAAAACATAAAACATAAAACATAAAACATAAAACATAAAACATAAAACATAAAACATAAAACATAAAACATAAAACATAAAACATAAAACATAAAACATAAAACATAAAACATAAAACATAAAACATAAAACATAAAACATAAAACATAAAACATAAAACATAAAACATAAAACATAAAACATAAAACATAAAACATAAAACATAAAACATAAAACATAAAACATAAAACATAAAACATAAAACATAAAACATAAAACATAAAACATAAAACATAAAACATAAAACATAAAACATAAAACATAAAACATAAAACATAAAACATAAAACATAAAACATAAAACATAAAACATAAAACATAAAACATAAAACATAAAACATAAAACATAAAACATAAAACATAAAACATAAAACATAAAACATAAAACATAAAACATAAAACATAAAACATAAAACATAAAACATAAAACATAAAACATAATTTGCATTTGATGTACACTCGTCAGCGTGCCACCCAAGCTACAATGCTAAGAGGCGGCTGGATTCAAGCAATGTTAACAAGCATGGAGAGATAATCGAATGTTGTTGTTTTTTATCCAATAAATCTAGCGTTTTTTAAGGACTTATAAGCTACACAGAAAAAAATAATGTAAATTTGGAAGCTTTAATTTTGGAAGGTTGAATATTACCTCTGTTATGATGTAATTTTACCTCAATTTAGACTGAAAAAGTGACATTACACCAGAAAAGTGGTAAAATTACACATTTCCAGAGGTAAAATTACACCTTTTTTCTGACATAAAAGATGTACCCCTTCCCAGATGTAATATTACCATGATTTTTTTTTCTGTGTACTGTCTTTCACATGTTTTAAGAACCTATTCAAAAACAGTTTTAGAAATACAGTTCCCAATTGTTTTTTGACTTCTTAACCCACTTTACCTCCCTCTACCCTATCCAGCATCTGCATCGCTTTCGGTTCCCACGTCGTTCAATACGTCGTCGTCGTCGGCTGAAGCCTTCGCCGCCCAAATCGAATCTACGGCAGCAAATGTTGTGTGGCAAAGTACGCAAATAGAGACCTCGTTCACCTCACTCAATCCACCTGTCCTGTCGGTCGTTTCACAAACCGAATTGAGCGTATTTCCAAAACACCACACACCACATCCAGGGGCTGTCCTCGTCGGTTGTCTAAGATAACAAGGCGGCTGCTGTTGCTGTTTCGCGTTTGCTGTTGATGTGGCGGTTGTTGTTGTTCTGTTGAGTTTCGAGGGGACGAACAAACTCGTAGACGAATCCGGTAGAAATTCTAGCGGGAAGGTCATCGGGGCCACACCGCGCTGCAGAACAACACAAACCAGAAGTGAGTACATGCGAGTTGAAAGCTTTGTCGTGTGTGTCCTCGTTGCAATGTCTGATTTGAAGTAGGAACCCGCAGTGCTACGATGTCGAAATATTTCCAACTGCGTCGAAAACCTTTGCGGATTTGGAGGAAACACGATATTGTTTGGAGCTTTCAGACGGGGGCAGAGGACCGATGACAGTGTTCTTATCTGGCACAAAACAAAAATGCTTTGTCCAGAATCATGGTTCCTTGTATGCCATGGACTAACCTTGCAGTATTGGATGGATTTGACAAATGAAAATCGATAGCTCAGACGAAACGTCAGTAGGATAGATAGCTTGCTCAACAAACGGGACGTTCTTTGTGTGTAATGGACAAAGAGTACTTGTTTGATTACCTAACATGATCTAAGAGCAAATATCACAGATTCTTAACAATGAGGGAAGAGTAATGGAAATTAATTCATGTTTTTCTTCTTGATTTTTACCAAATTTCTCTAACTCTGGCTGATGGAGGAAGACAATTGAAGAAAATAAATCGACTAGGGTTTAATTTGTTTAACAAAACAGTGTGTAGAAAGTACTATAACAGCTGAGCAGTTCTCTAGGATTTCGGTCATTCGATTTTTTTTGTATTTTTTAATCCGACTGAAACTTTTTTGGTGCCTTCGGTATGCCCAAAGAAGCCATTTTGCATCATTAGTTTGTCCATATAATTTTCCATACAAATTCGGCAGCTGTCCATACAAAAATGATGTATGAAAATTCAAAAATCTGTATCATTTGAAGGAATTTTTGATCGATTTGGTGTCTTCGGCAAAGTTGTAGGTATGGATACGGACTACACTGGAAAAATAATACACGGTAAAAATTTGGTGATTTTTTATTTAACTTTTATCACTAAAACTTGATTTACAAAAAAACACTATTTTAATTTTTTTATTTTTGATATGTTTTAGAAGGCATAAAATGCCAACTTTTCAGAAATTTCAGGTTGTGCAAAAATCACTGACCGAGTTATGCATTTTTAATCAATACTGATTTTTCAAAAATCGAAATTTTGGTCGTAAAATTTTCAACTTCATTTTCGATGTAAAATCAAATTTGCAATCAAAAGTACTTTACTGAAATTTTGATAAAGTGCACCGTTTTCAAGTTATAGCCATATTTAAGTGACTTTTTGAAAATAGTCGCAGTTTTCATTTTTAAATTAGTGCACATGTTTGCCCAGTTTTGAAAAATATTTTTGAAAAGCTGAGAAAATTCTCTATATTTTGCTTATTTGGACTTTGTTGATACGACCTTTAGTTGCTGAGATATTGCAATGCAAGGTTTAAAAACAGGAAAATTGATGTTTTCTAAGTTTCACCCAAACAACCCACCATTTTCTATCGTCAATATCTCAGCAACTAATGGTCCGATTTTCAATGTTAATATATGAAACTTTTGTGAAATTTTCCGATCTCTTCGAAAAAAATATTTTTGGAATTTTCAAATCAAGACTAACATTTCACAAAGGCCAAACATTCAATATTACGCCCTTTTAAAATGTTTGTCTTGATTTGAAAATTCCAAAAATATTTTTTTCGAAAAGATCGGAAAATTTCACAATTGTTTCATATATTAACATTGAAAATCGGACCATTAGTTGCTGAGATATTGACGATAGAAAATGGTGGGTTGTTTGGGTGAAACTTAGAAAACATCAATTTTCCTGTTTTTAAACCTTTGCATTGCAATATCTCAGCAACTAAAGGTCGTATCAACATAGTCCGAATAAGCAAAATATAGAGAATTTTCTCAGCTTTTCAAAATATTTTTTCAAAACTGGGCAAACATGTGCACTAATTTAAAAATGAAAAACTGCGACTATTTTCAAAAAGTCACTTAAATATGGCTATAACTTGAAAACGGTGCACTTTATCAAAATTTTAGTAAAGTACTTTTGATTGCAAATTTGATTTTACATCGAAAATGAAGTTGAAAAATTTTACGACCAAAATTTCGATTTTTGAAAAATCAGTATTGATTAAAAAATTCATAACTCGGTCAGTGATTTTGCACAACCTGAAATTTCTGAAAAGTTGGCATTTTATGTCTTCTAAAACATATCAAAAATAAAAAAATTAAAAATAGTGTTTTTTGTAAATCAAGTTTTAGTGATAAAAGTTAAATAAAAAATCACCAAATTTTTTACCGTGTATTATTTTTTCCAGTGTAGTCCGTATCCATACCTACAACTTTGCCGAAGACACCAAATCGATCAAAAATTCCTTCAAAAGATACAGATTTTTGAATTTTCATACATCATTTTTGTATGGACAGCTGCCGAATTTGTATGGAAAATTATATGGACAAACTAATGATGCAAAATGGCTTCTTTGGGCATACCGAAGGCACCAAAAAAGTTTCAGCCGGATTAAAAAATACAAAAATTAAAATTGAAGAAAAAAGACCGATTTCGTAGAGAATTGCTCAGCTGTCATATTTTTTAAAATTTCAGAGATGCTTAAAAATTCTTTTATATAGTTCACATTGTGAACATTGAATCTCTCTTTGTCCACAGTTTCAAACATTTATTACATATAGTTCACATTGTGAACATTGAATCTCTCTTTGTCCACAGTTTCAAACATTTATTACAATGCATGCAAAACACCACCCAAACAACAGCGTCGGCGTTGGCAGCACAAAATAATGAAAATTTATTGATTTCCAGTGATAAATATTTGAGCAACAATCCCTTCCACTCGCAATCCCCCAAACTGCCACGTAAAACCTGCGAAATAGATAAAGTGGATTTCACGTGTGGGACGCTGGTACTCCGTTTTTGGATGCGTGAGTGACCCAGTATGAACGGGAGAGTAGCATTTGAAAAGTGCTAAATTTTTGCAAGATGGTGGAGAAATGTTTAGTTCCAAAATCATTGTATCGCTTTAATTAAATATATCACATTTCATAACATTGAAATTTAAATATTTCGAAAATTATAACCCCATTGTTGTGTAAAAGTTCCAAAACGAACAATCCCTTTCGATGGAAATCCAATTACCCAAAGCAGTGCTCGCAGCCATGAATAGAGAACACAGAGCTTGAAAGTTGCCTAGCCCGAAACCACATCAGCTGTGTTGGGCCCCTCGGTGCGGTTCTGTGGTAGAGAGGTGGTGTTGGAGCATCGAACGCCATATTGTGCAATCATCAGGATCACACAACACAAACAAGGTGTGCTGGGGGCCGTGCATCACACAGCTAGTCAAGTTTTGCGGTGAGAAACCACCCGCTCAACCTTCCTCCCTCGCCAAAGTCATTTTAAAACTCGAAGGCTGATGATAGCTCCAGTCAGTTGCCTACTAATTGAACGAGCCAAATGTTAATCTATTATGTGCATGTTTGATACAAACTAGCTGCCACCCAGTGATGACAACGTGTTTGCGACGTAGGCACACATACAGCGAGGATGTTCACACATACGCGTAGCTGTATTAGAAATAACAGTCACGGGCTGGAAGCTGCTGAGTCGTGAAAATCTTCCCCTGGAGTGATTTGGCAATTTTCGGTTGTTAAGGTTCAAAGTTACGTCCATATATTTTCTGGATGGCATTGCCTCAAAAGGCATCGTAGAACTACGTATTTTATGCTTTTTTTATATTTGATAATGTATCTTTTTTCCTTAGAAGTCATGAACATTAACCTTTTACTGATTAAAATTTGTGTAAACCATAGCAAGAATAATATTTAGCAATAATCGATGAAATGGGTTGAGTTTGAGCACGGAGTGTTCATACAACAACACAATTCTGAATCTACAAGGGAGAAAGAAGCGTGTTGACTCTGGATTGAAATCAAACATCGGGGATCTGTGAAGGTCAAAAAGGATCTGTGAAGGTCAAAAAGTGAAGAATTGAAAGTTGCCCAAAATGGCGTTCCTAACTCAACTTGGCCTAAAATCGACTGGTATCTAAAAGCTAGAAAACGTAGTGAGTTCTGGTTTTATTTGGCATTGGTGACGCATCTTAAAAATCCCAAAGGTCAGCCAAAGTTGAATTCCAAACAAAAATCGAAATAAGAGATTAGAATGTACGTAATGTGTAAAATCTAGTACACTAAATCCCCCAATTACGCTCCCCCCGATTGCGCCTCCCCGTGTTGCGCCCCCCGAATTGCGCTCAAACCCCGAGATAACGCTCCCCCCAAATAAAGCTCTAATTGGCGTAAATCAGGAGAGCGTTATTATGGGGTTTTGGCGCAAAAAAGGGGTTTCTTTTTTAATGTACTTTATTTAAACAGCAAAAAAAATCTAATTTTGTAAGAATGAAAATTTGTATGGTTTAACATTACCTTTTTAAACGAGATTTCACCTAAATTTTGTGTTAAAAAAGATAAATTTCTCATGAACTGATGAAAATTTCAACAGATCCAGATGTAAACTAGCAGTACACATTTTTGTATTTTTGACACAACATCTGCCACCATTCCCAGATGTAATAAAACAATCGTTTATTGCTCAATATTGTCAAACAAATAATAAAAAATCATTTTTATACGTAAAATCAAATTTGAAAGCGTTTTTTATAGTGAACCTTTTTCAATCATAGCCATGTGATTTTATTCGAAAAATGTTTTGTTCAAGTACAGTCCACGCTCTATAATCCGAAGGCCTGCATTCTTCAAGATTTTTCAATTTGGATATTTCACAAGAGTTTCATTATTTTACAAACAATAATTTCGTGTTGAAAATTTATAGGTTAATAGTCGAATTGATGACACATAGAAAATCTATTTTTTTTTATTTTACAATTTAGAAAGCTATAAATCAACAGCTATGCAAGCCAAATTGCAAAAAAATCTGATTTTTTTATTTTTCTTTTTTTAGTAGATCCATTAAACTTGGTCTAATAAATTTTCAGTTTTTGCTTTTTGGGTGTTTTTAAATATCCCTGACTCAAGGCGGTTTCAAAAAAACCCAAAAAGCAAAAACTGGAAAATTAGTTTATTAGACATTTTCAAAATAAACTCCAGAGTTGAACTTTTTTCTGAAGTTTTCTCTTTTAATGCTTATAATTTGAGAATGGTCATTTTAAATTTTGAATTTTTGATATAGGATTATTTTCAAAAATATTTGTTTTCCCAAAACTCTAATTTTTCATAAAAATCACATTTATTTCAAAAATTTCATTTTCTGGTACCGTAAACCAGGGTGGCTTTAAAAGATTTCAACTATTTTTATAAATATTTTCTAACTGGTGCGGTTTCTCATAAGATTATTATTTTTAAAACATGTACTGGAGAGGCCACAAAAGGTCCATGTACATTTCTCGTTTTTTTTCAAAAAAATTAAAATCAAATTATTCGCTCTACAGCATTGCCTTGGCGTTCTCGATTGCGAGATTCCTACTCGAAACTAGGTGTCCGAAGGATTGATTGTTGAGGCAATTGCAAACCTCTTTTTACACCTAAGCTTCCATCTACCCCGGGATTCGAACTAACGACCTTTGGATTATGAGTCCAACTGCCTACCAGCGACTCCACCGAGGCAGGACCCAGGGAGACGACTCCTACACCTGGACTGAGCTAACGACCTAACCTCTACACACTTAAAAATAATCGTGTAATTTTCTGTCATTTTGATGCACATAACTGGAGCGTCAAAACTAACACAAAATTACATCGGATTTGAGAATTACATGATCCATTGTAGGATTCACCTTGACACTGAATTTTACATTAATTGAAAACACGATGATGTAATTTTCTAATTGATGTAATTTTAATGGATTGCTGCTGGGTGAAACGTGATTTATAGGTTAGAAAAAAAATCGTGTTTAATACATGTTTGAAAGCATTTATTTTCACTGACAAAACATCAAGTATTGTACCGCAAAACACTTTTAAAAATCAAACTCACTTTTTACTCATTGCGGATCTCACTAGATCGGAATTTTCCGTAAAATTCCACAGGAGCACGAGCTGTCAGCACATATTTCACGATGGTTATTCACTTCAATCCGAATCCGCGGCCGGGAACGAACCGTTTTCTGACATCACCTGACTTCCAGTAACCGACTACAGCAGAGTCGGCCAGAATCCCGCAGCAACTGCAGCCTAATCGGAGCCCAAAAAGAATCGTTGAAAAAGTTGTTTCTTTGGCGTGTCTGGATCGGTGTGGCCAACTGCTCAAGCTGCTCCTCTCCGACCAGGCCCAAACTAGCTATTCCGCTTCGATCGGTGGGACATGTTGGCAAAGTGGCTTGGTCCTGAGAGAAAGGAGATTCCCCGGACTGGTCTTGTAGCACCGGCAACCAGCGTTGGCTTCTCTTTCGCTCCCGAAAGATCTATCACGTACAGCTGGCAATAAAGGAAAACAAAGTTTCTCTTCAATTGCACTGATTCTAGTTGCAGCTTAAGGTTTATTAAACTCAACTTAACTTATTTGGTCGAGAAAATGGGATTTTATGACGTTTTTTGCAGGTTATTTCGGTAATTTTCGACGAAGAACTGCGAACAACATTCACAGTTCCAAAATTGACAAGCTTCCAAGATGGCTGTCACAATTGCACTGTCAAGAGAATGTAATCAAATCAACTTAAAATTGAGTTTGCTTCGATTGAAAATTACATCTCAAAACACGCTCCAGTTATGTGCATCAAATAAGATGTAAAATCAAATCGAATTAAACTTTTTTTTATGTGATGCCTGATGCTGGATGGTTTGAAAGCGGAATAGTGACATTACAACAAAACAATCATAATTTTAGATAATATTATCATTTACATCTTGTATTTTTCTGTTACATTTGAAATTCCGTCACATGTAATAATAAGATTTTTTTAGTGTGTAGGTTAGACCGGGACCAACATTAACTTCCCTGTCCGACGGAAGGCGTGATCAGACAAATTTCGTCTCAAAATTTGCCACCGGGACCTTCTGGGATCAAACCCAGGCCGACTGGGTGAGAGGCAACCACGCTTACCCCTACACCACGGTCCCGGAAATAGTGTCAATAGTGTTTAAAAAAAATCGTTTAAAACTCTTACTTTGAATTCTGGGATGACTTTAACAGTCATAGTTTTTCTTGTTGAAATCAGATTTATAGTGTTCAAATTTATTTTTTTCCTTAAATGTATCATCACTAAGGTTGCTGGTTTAGTTTTTAATTAAAAAAAAAACAAATGTATAACCTTATATACCAAATTGCCATAAAGTTAGAATTTTGCCTAAAATTAGGCAAAACTAGTATTGTTCATAAAATTATCGATTCGTTTATTTTTAACTAAATTCGAAGCACGAATCAAAAGCTTTTAAATTTTATATAAAATGTGATCTACTAAAAATGCCTATAAATTTGGAGATTTTTTTTGAATATGTTTCGAAAACAAATAAAATTTATTATTTACAAACTTATTTTACCTTTCAAAATTTTATGAAAAGTTCTTCTTGAGGAACTTTGAACACTTCTCTACCACGGTTAGTATGATTCCATAGTATTCCGTACGTATTTAAATAATACTGGTCTTTTTTAGAAAACTAGGTTCAGTCTTGAATTAAAATTTAACTGTGTACAATCGGTAACCTCCAGTTCACCCTGTTCAAAGCCCTGCCCAGCTTATAGGTATGCGTTGATTGGGCGCCAAGTGCGCGTACAAAGCTATTTTAACGTGCACGAGAGCACTTGTAGCTTCAACCAATTCCGGTCGATGTGGGGAGATTAGCGTGGTTCACGTTTCTATGAAAAAGACAAAAGTTGTTATTTTGTCTTGCATCAACCGGAATTTCGTTCTTTTATGTCCCCAGAAGCACTCCTGAAAATTTGAGCCCATTTGGTAAGGTCTAGGAGCTCCAGTTTTAATTTGAAATTTATATGGAATTTTGATTTATTTTCCATGGGAAACTATCTTTTTTACATTGTATTAGATTTTTTTATAAATCGATGAAATGACTTGATTCTTATAGTAGGAGATAGGTTTTGAACTGGGAACAACTTTGTAGAACATACCAACATGCTAGGAAGTGACCCTTTAAAGATACAGATACTTTTAGATGGTGGCCCACACAGTAAAGCCCCTTCAAAAGCCACCATCTAAAAGTATCTGTATCTTTGAAGGGTCACTTCCTAGCATGTTGGTATGTTCTACAAAGTTGTTCCCCAGTTCAAAACCTATCTCCTACTATAAGAATCAAGTCATTTCATCGATTTATAAAAAAAAATCCTAATACAATGTAAAAAAAGATAGTTTCCCATGGAAAATAAATCAAAATTCCATATAAATTTCAAATTAAAACTGGAGCTCCTAGACCTTATCAAATGGGCTCAAATTTTCAGGAGTGCTTCTGAAGACATAAAAGAACGAAATTCCGGTTGATGCAAGACAAAATAACAACTTTTGTCTTTTTCATAGAAACGTGAACCATGCTAGGGGAGATGGGTGGCAACCAGTGCACAAACAACCTCACCTGAGCGACGGGGCAGCCCGCTGTTGTTCGCATGCAAAATTGAACGGATCCTGCGAGTCGGCAGGCCGTTTACGGAATTTCCCAATTGGATGGTGTGGTTGAAAGTCAAACGCTGGTGACTTTGAAACACTGCAAATTGTTCGTATCGAAATAGTCGAACTACATCAACTTAAAACAAAATTTAATGATCCCAGGTAGTTAAGCATCAAAATTAAATCAAATTGTGCCAGAGTAACGAAAATTAAATTAATTTCGAGTATCTTTTGATTAATTCATAATATTTCAACATTGAAGAAACCTGAATAGCTGAGACTCAAATCTAACTCGCTTAGAATGCGCGTATACAGCTGGCATTGTTAGCCAAAACGAGCGGAAACCAACTTGGTGCAAACTCCGGAAAGCTCATTAGAACTGTCATTCTTCGAGCAGCAGCAGCAGCAGCAGCAATTTGAGCAATTGTTCGCCAAAATGACCGCAAGCTGTGTTAGTTTGAAATTCAAACCACGTGCATTCAGAACATGGCTTCACGTTCATCACACCAACAATGCCAACTGTTGAGCAGCTCACCGAGGCAGCAGCTTCAGTGACCAAACGTATGAATACGCTTTTGCTCTCTGGAACAAATGTGTAACTCAATTCGGAAGCATAACTTTCCACTGAGCAACCGTGCCACGGCACGCAAAAGAAAAGCTCACGGAAAAGTTCATTTACGGAAAATTACACTGCGTAGCAAAATTTATGTTTTAGTTTTATCAAAGTTAAACGATTTTTTCACGTGAGTGTAATCGAAGTAAAATTGTGAGTTTGAATGTTCTCTTGATAAATTGATCTATGAATTTCGAGCAAAAAATTTTCAAGAAATTTTCTTTCAATGGAGCCACATGGTGTTTTTGGTTTTTGATGGGGTTCTTATGTTTGGGTTATGGTCATCATATTTATAACTGATTTATTAGAATCATCAACAAAAAAAAATATTTTTCTGCAACAAGCTGTAAAACACACCCCCCTTTCAAAACCGGCGCAAAGTTTCCCATGAAAATTGCATTACATTCATACGGAAGCACTATTATAGTCAAAAGTTAGAAAAGTCAGCTCGCACTCTAAAAGCAGCTCTTTCAAAACAACGACGGCGATAGTTCCTTTCCCAGAAACTTGAAACGGGAACGAAATGTGTTCACTAAACTACCAGGTTTGACTTCCGTTGTTCACCGTACACTTAGAACTGTGCAAGCACTCTAGTGGGAGGAAGGCTGAGCTTGAATCAAAGAAAGAAGACCCTCCCGTGCACTATATCGTGAGTAATAGTTAATTTTCTCGAACTACACTTCTCGCACTATACACACTTGGGTGGGGGAAGAAGGGGGAAAGTGTTTTATAAATCAAATTCACCGCACCCGGCAGGCATTGTAGGGGTGTGCAAGAACATGCGCACACACCCACACAATCGCAGTAAGTATCGATACAAAAGAGAAACGGTTGGGAGTTTAAATTGCAATAAATTGAGGCTATGTGTGCTGTTGTGCAACACGGCGTGTTTTCTAGAACAACCTTATCAGGAAAAAAAAGTCATCGCCACTTTCAAATGTGTCTTATAGGAAATTTTCTCAGCTTTTCAATGCTTCTAAAAGCGTAATGTTTCATCGGGAAATTTCTGAGATATCTCTATTTTAAGTTTTTTGGTTTTAAATTTCTTAATTATTTATTGGAAACATTATACTAACAGTTCAGAAAACTTATCAAATGATGTGTTACATGAGTCATTTACTCATCAAAATGTGCAAAATGTGTGAGTAAGACAAGAAACTACTTTGTAGAAGGTTGCAAACTGCTTAACATTTTGAAAATTATGTTTTGTCTAAGTTTTTGAATATATGGGATTTATTCAAAAATTAAAATCATAAAACAGTGTAAAAATGTATTTTTTACAAGAATTATTTGATAATTACATATTTTTTTTGTACAAATATCACGTGTCTACTCTGATTTAGCTTGTTTAACCGAAACTTTGGCAGGTTTGTGATTGTTAATGGTATTATTAAATTTTAATGAATAAATTTGATATTTTCTTAAGCAAACATTAACCAGGAAAATAAATACAAATATGATTTGAAATAGAAAATGTACTACGTATTACTGTAGCAAGCTTCAAAAGTCATATTTTCATGAGTATAGAATAAAGATAAAATTTTATAAAATGTTTTCTGAAGAAAATGCACTTAAAAGTAGCAATAAAACTCGAGTCTTCCAATTCAGAATTCTGAAAACACCGTCACAAACATTTATTTTTGTTTGAACAAAAATTAAATAGTATTTTAACAAAAAAAATCCAACAGAAACTTTCTTTCCAAACTATTTGAACAAAAATCAAGACATATATATTTTTCAAAGCTGAGATTGAAGATGAGAGTCTTATAAACTTCTAAAATATTTCTAATTCCATGATCATTTAATACAAAAAAAACTTAAACAATCATTTCATACTAATAAAAAGTATTTTTCCTAAAGCTAGCAACAGTAATTTGCAGTACAATTTCGAGTTTAAAACATGTTTTGTATCCCAAGGGGTTTCCAGCATCGTGTCAGACTGGTCACTAATCCGGAATTACTTGGAATTTGAGCAAGTAATTCTGTAATTCCGGATTTACTGAGTAATTCCAGAGTAATCCTGGTAATTCCTAATAATCCCAGTAATACCATGTAATTCCATGTGAAAGAGAGCGTTCTTTTATTACGTAACGCAGTCTAGGGGATAGGAGTCGAGAACCGTGTTATTTTTCATATTGTTTTGTGTAGAAATTTTGTTCCGAAGAGGAAGAGGGGAGGATACGGTACATATTTTGATTGCTCCCTTTTGCTCGCTAGTATTGATAAAAACAGTCTTTCCTATATCAACGTAGATCGGAAAGCACGCCGCCGGTTGAGTTCGTTGAGGATTTTGCATTGCAACATAAAATGTTAATAGAGGCCTAAACACGCAAGGCCAAAAAAGTTTTTACGGCTAACGCGTTGGTTGAGATAGTGTATCACAGAAAATTCAGTCGAAGTAAAACACGTCGCGTCGCTAGTTTCGTTTCGCGAACTTGATTAAACTCCTAACAAACAATCGGGAAAAAAACCTCAGTAAAATCAATGCGGTAGTTGTTCTGAGTTTAATTTATTATTTGGTATAAAATTATCTTTCATCACGATTCAATCTTTCCACAGCCGGCTGTCTAAGAAAGAATCCCAAGCAAAATTTAAAAATCCATCAGCTAAATTAAAACAGTCTCTACGGCACCATCCGATTGTGTGCCTTGAGAGTAAATTTTCAGTCTTATAAAATATAAACCTTCATTTGAAATAAACGGGAATTGTCTCGACAGCAGCATACGATTGCTTGCCTCGAGAATAAAATAGTAACAATTAAACACATCATGCCATTGGTCGCAACGCTAGCTTAGAGCGTATCCTAGACCTTATACCTTCCCAAAAACCGTCCAACTCCAAGCGAAGCTTACTTGAGGATACCGTGGAGATTTTCCCTTAATACTCTGAAAAAAGTGGAGCATCAACACTTCCCGTCTTCCAAATCCCCTTCCTTGTCCCTGGTGCGCGGTGGAGATGGGAGCGGCCGGCAATGGACGGCTGTCATGGTGCTGAGAATCTGGTTCAGGTGGAATTGGTTCTTTTCCCAGTTATCAATTCCTAGGCAACTTGGCTTAGACAATCATCACTTAACATGGCGAAATCCAGTCTGCAATCCGCTAAAATCACCGTCTCCTAGCGAAGCGAAGCGAAGCGCGATTTACTGAGTAATTCCAGAGTAATCCTGGTAATTCCTAATAATCCCAGTAATACTGGTAATTCCATGATTCTTGTTTGTGAAAACATACTTCAGAAAATAATAAAATAATAAAAAATAACTGTTTAAAAGATAATTTCGATAAACCTTTTATAATTTTATTTATTGCCTATTAATTTTCATGTATGAAACCAAAATTATAGCTAGTACGGGATCATTCGAATTTTGAGTAAGTAATTCCAGAATTACTCCGCAATTCTGCAGTAATTCCTATAATTCTGGAATTACCTAGTAATTCGAGTAGTTCCATAGTTACTCAGTAATTCGTGTATTTCCCATTAATTCAAGTAACTACTAGTAATTCTTAAAAGGTAAATCGGCAGAATGCATTTTGCTATTGCTTTTCCTTGATGCTTTTTATGGTTGTAAGAAGTACAGAGCGGATTCGAAATGTCCGCCAATTTGGATGCTCTCTAATTCAAATGTATTCGGATGAAAAACACTCAAACGTCAAAATCAGTTGTCAGTTGTAGGGCGTCCAATTTTCCAGGGTTTTGAGTTTACCGGAAAACGGAAAAAATATATTTTTTATCCCGGGAAATTTTTGAAAACGTCATGAAATCTATGTTTTCTTTATATTAGTTATGTTTTTAAAATCAAACTATTAGCACAATACTATTAAAATCAATCTAAACAGGGATAGCACTTTTAGATAGTTTTGAAGATTTTTTTTGTTCTTTGTTGTGCTTTGAATGTTAAATGCACTCGAACGCCAAAATCAGTTTTCAAAATGATGTTGATATTTACCCAATTGTTCGATGATTTCCAAGCAGGACGTCTAATTTTCCCAGGTTTTGAGTTTCCCGGAAAACGGGAAAATATTTATTTATTCCTGGAAGTTTTAGTTTTGAAAAAGTCATAAAATCTATGTTTTCTTTATATTTGTTATGTTTTTCAAGCTTTAAATTTATAGAATTAGCTCAATACTATTAATATCAATCTAAACAAGGATAGCAGTTTTTAGATAGCTTAACATTCCAACGCCCAAGAGTTCATTTGTTGGGTGGTGACGCGCGGTCAATTATGTGGCATTGTGTGTGAAAAGAATAGAATTTTATTTCGTGTTTCATCCTGATTGGCTTGCTCAAGTCCTTCCTACATCATCGTTGATCGGGAGGCACGACGTCGTGTGAATTGTTGCATTAAAATAAGTTTAAGTATTACTGTAAATGACTGTAAAAAGTCCTTCCTATATCATCAATGTCGTCTGGGTAATCGTGATGAAAAATTACATTTATTCAGTATTTAAATACCTGTGCGCGAGTGTTTTGGTGTGCTAATTAGAAAGACCTTCCCATAGCATCGTTGCTCGGAAGGCTCGCCAACGGGTTTGTTATTAAAGTCCTCCCCATAGCATCGTAGCTCGGGAGGCATCGAAAAGCCAATACCTTATCCTACTAACCAGAAAAAAAATCACGTGATGCTTGAAGGAGATGCTGTGGATTCAACGGTCTCAAGCGGTATCAACAAGTATATAGCGAAAAACTATGTGCTTGATGAGTCTGCAACTTCAACTATCGGACTAATATTCCTCCCTTTCGTTGAACTGCAGGCTTCTTGGGAGGGCGCCGGTATTGACTAATAAAGTCGGGGTCTTCAGGGGTTAAACAGTGAACGGATGGTTGGCTCCCACTGATCATTTTTGATTCATTGTTTAACTTCAGCTGATCTGTCAATAACGGAGTAGCAGCTCATTGGCAGTCAACCATGCTCATGCTCATGCTCAGCTTAACATTCCAACGCCCAAGGCTCCAAAAAAGTTGGAACGGTAACTTCAACTCGCTGGTTCTCGGGCATAACTCAACCAATCAAGATGATTCTTCTTTCCAGTGATTTGTTAGATGTTAAGATGATTATAGAACTTTGCAGAACTTAATTCGATCAAATCTGTAATTTTTGCGATCAAAAACATCGTTCCAACTTTTTTTTTCGCGCAAAAAAAAATCGCAAAAAATTCCGCGGCGGCAGTCGTTTTAAAAAGATGGAACGATGTTTTTGATCGCAAAAATTACAGAATTGATCTAATTAAGTTCTGCACAATTTTAGGATCTAGACATTCTTACAAATCACTGGAAACAAGAATTGTCCCGATTGGTTGAGTAATGCCCGAGTACCAGTGAGTTGAAGTTACTGTTCCTCCTTTTTTGGGAGGCTTGGGCGTCTGTGTAAGTTGGACGTGCGTTGGGCGTTCCAGTGTTAAACAAATTTTTGCTGTTCTCTTTTGTGCTTTGAATTTCATATGCACCACATTTCTAATTCAAATTAAATAAGTATCTTATAAATATTTATTTTTTATTTATTTCTATATGACATGAATAAAACAGCTTGAAAATTGGTTTAAGATGTCTAAAAACAAAAATGACAACAAATAAAATGGTACCAATTTAGGTAAATTTTAGAAAAGTTTAAACTTATTAATTGTAATACTAATGTAATTTCCAGGCCAAATTATGATTTTTGCTTAATTTCGGAAATTCCCCGTAAAACATATAAAAATCCCGGGAATTTTGTGCCGGGAATTCCCGGGATGGACGAACTATTGCCAAGCACGTGGTTTTGTGCATTTGACAGCTGTCATTCGATCCAATTCTCAATATGCTGGAAGCTAGGCAGTAATTCCAAGTTATTTTTATAAATTTGAGCAATTCTGCGTGGTTTCTGGAAATCCCAAGTAATTCTGGGTAATCAAAATAATTCATGACATATTGCCAGTAATCCTGGTAATTCCATTTAGACTGGTCAGTAATCCTTGATGCTGGAAACCCCTTGTTGTATCCATGCAGCTAGTTAGTGTTTGATTAAGGAAATATGATATTTATTCATAAAAATCTTGTAATACCCTATCAATCTCAAACCTGTAGAAATTTCGGTTGTATCAGCTAATTCCAAGCTGAATCAGAGCAGACCGGTGTTATTTGTACACAACAATTATGTAATAATCTATTTGTTCTTTAAAAAATAATATTTAATTACGGTTTTATTATTTTATTATTTGAATAAATCCCACATATTCAAAAATTCGGTTAAAACTTAATTTTCAAAATGTTTAGCGGTTTGCAATTGGAAAGCTGAGAAAACTTCCTATAAGACACTTTTGACTATTTTTTCTTCTGAACGTTGCCCAGAAAACACGCCGTGGCAAGTTTGTACGCTTTGAAGTTTAATGAGAAAAGCGCTTTCGAGTAACTTAACCCTCTAGTGACTAATTTATTTGGACACTTTTATTTTTAATTTGGTATTGATAAATTAGAGCAACTCTTGTTCTATGAAATACATTACTACTTTTGTTAAATGTTATTGTAAATTTTCGTACTTTCATTTGAATTTATTGTGTATAGTTACTCTTTACTTCCTTTATTTTTTTAATAGTATTTACCCTTATTCTACAACACATAATTTGATCAATCGGCCAGTCATACATAAACCCGAAACATAGAAAATTTGAATAGGTGTAATTTATGATTGGCATTTCAATAAAGTTGCTTTTATATAAGGTGAAAATATAAATTTAATTCAATATCCAGCCATTTACGGAAATGCAAAAGGTTTATTTTTGTATTTAAAATAACATTGTAATAGCCTAATAGACAAAAAATAGAGACAAAATAAAAAAAAAAAACAAACTGTCATTTCAGTTCGATATTTTTATGTTCATTTTAAAATATTTATTTTTTTCTGAACAAAAATATTCTTTTACGAATACCTAAAAAATCAAACAACTAATTTCCCTGCAAAGAAAAAAATGATAAAATAAGGATTGTTTAAGTGTCAATCAATTTAATCTTATTTTGCAACACGTGGTTGCTCGACAAGCTTTCGTCAGAATTTCAATTTGTTAAATTTCTCGATCTTTTCAAAAAAATCATTAATTATATTAATCTCACCTAATATTTGAAAAGGTAAAAAAATCTATAATCAGGATTTTTCAAACCGCATCGAAGAGAAAATGTCTGGCAGACATTGTCTGCAAAGATACAGATTTTCGAAAATGTACGTACCATTTTCGTAGTCAAGAGTCTTCAACAAGGCCTGGCAAACAAAAAAATGTTACTTTGATTTGAAGCTGTTTGTTCAGTAATTCAATAATTATGCTAATGGTAATTAGTGTAGTTAAAAGTAAATAATGGTTAATTTAAGTAATAATTGAGTAACTTAAGCAACTTAATATATTGAAAATTGTGCTTGTTCAAAGAATCATTTTATTTTATTTGTTTAAATTTCCAATTGTAAAACTTTGCTCCGATATGAAAATACAAATTTTATCATTTTAACAGAATCTCTAAAAACTATGTAAAGAAAATTCTAAAATATTCCAAATATATTTTATCGTTGAATTCTGGCAAATATTAAAAAAAAAATGAAATTAAATCAGCGTAAAAGATTTTATTACATTTTGGATGAAACATTGCCTATGCATTGAATTTCCAAAATATATAGTACCGGACTTCAGAGTATAATTCCAAAATCTTTTTTCAATGCTGAATTAAATTTCGAATTGAAAATGACTAAAAATGTATGATAAACTATTTCGTTTTTAAGCTAGGCCACTGCATATATTTTTAAAATTTATATTTAACTCGAAAATTTTAAACAAAAAATTATGGAATAAATAAACAAAACAAAAAAATTAAAATAAATATTTGCAGGGCGCACAGTAACCGTGGAAATTGTTGTATTTTTTGACAAAATTTCATTTACGGACTTAATCCTGAAATGAAAAAGCAACATTTTAAACATTATGCAAAAAATGTCGGTTCATTTCTTGATTTTTAATTGTTTTATTTGGTTTATACATAGAAATAAAATGAAGATAATTTTCATCAGGAAATGGTGACAGATTATTACATAGGGACCATCCACAATACACGTGGACACTTTTTTTGGAAATTATTACTATTACTTTTGTTACCATATTTAAGCTGGAAATTTTAATGTCAAACAATATTGTTTAACATCATTGGTTGATTTCAATGTTAATTTCAGGATGGTAATAATTTTGTGAATATTTCAACACATTACATGATTAGGGCCAACATTAACTTTATTATTCTTAAAGCCAAAATATTTTCAATATTATGTTCTTGGCTTCCTTAACCCCAAACTGATCCACAATAATGAAACATAGACTATGCCTATGGGTTCTACTTAAAAGAAAATATTTCACACAACCATTGATCAGAAAAGTGCCCCTGCTTATACTGGGTATGCCGTTCTCAAAAATAAATTTATCGCATTTTCAAAAAGGGAAAAGCCTCTTGTGTGCAATAATTCGAAACAGATATTTGGCTCCTCTGGAATGGTAGCTTTCTGTAAGTGCAATTCAAGACGGAAATTGCTGGGCATCATTCCCAAATTGGTAAGCTTAAATCCCTTCTAGTATGATGGAGAGAAGGATGCAGGGCGGGGAAGCTAATAAATCCTACGAGGTAACAAAATAATCTTGTGTATTATTTCAGCTTGTCGAAACATTATTGTACGGAATTTGGCTCAACTCAGAAATCATTGTTCTGCTTCGAAACTGTATCTCTTCCATTGATGATGCAAACGTCCAGATTGCAGCTCAGCATTATTCTAATCTCTAATTAATACTGCATCATCATACAGTATTGTCTGTTGAATGTGAGCAACAGAAAGCAAACAATGCGCGTAGATGAAACAACAACAGATCCCTAATAGACGAGAGCCGAGATAACTTGATCTTGGCCTGGGGTCGTCGATTGGCAGACAGTTTAATCTTGCCGACAAGACGAGTGTTTTGCATGCTCTGCACAGAAAAAAAAAGTTGAATTTTATTTTCCCTAAAAGAGCACTCAGTTAGCAAAATCTAAACGTAGAAATATGTACTCTCCCTGCAAAGGCTTATGAATTGATCTCAGTTGAAAGGTTCTCCAAATCTCTGAATTGCAAATGTAACATCCTGAAACAGAACTGCTAAATTCTAATAAAAACACAAATTGAATTGAATTGAAAAAGTTGAATTTTAGAATGTTGAAAATTTGGTAGGTTGAATATTACCTTTTTATTTGTGTAATATTACATAAACAATGTGTAAAAATGTGAACCTGATGAATATTCATCAAAAACTGATGAAAGTTCATCATTTTCTAAGGTAAAATTTATCATTTATTTTGCCACAAAATCTGTCACCATTTCCTGATGAATATTACCATCATTTTTTTTCTGTGTGACTGAGGGATGGATTATAGCGCACAAAGGTTGATTTAATTACGTTTGGATAATTGGATCGTACGATGCTGCTTTGGATTGTGCGCGTGGATGCTGTGCCATAATATTAACAGAAGATTGCTGTTGAACCAAGCTGCAACAGTATTACGAGTTAATCGCCATGTCTACCAAGAAGCAATCACCCGTCGTAAACACAACGCCTGCAAATGGAGTAAAACAATTTGCTAGACATCTTAGAAGCAAAAGGGAAACAAATGCAAGCAACTCAATTTTATCGTACTCGATCAAATTAAATCTCACCGCAAAACCAACCATCATCCAAAAACCCAACATTTGCCAGAAGTTGCTACCATTTATGGTGGTTCAAGGGGGCGCCGCCAATGCTAATTTGTAATCGAGTATGTGTTTGAACTGGAATCCATTAAACGACAAACATCGGCCGTAATTATGGCCACCGGGAAAACATGTCGGTTCGGCGGAAACATGGGCGGTGTGATGGCGACTCTGGCACGGATCATAAATTGGCCGGGCAAATAAAGCTACTCAACAGTTTATCATACCGTGGCTGGGGATTATCCTTGGCGATTGTGTACGTTTGAGCTGGCCACACTGCGGGGCTCAATTATTATTGGGTCAGTTGGTTGCTGTTGGTTTAAGCAGACGGTGTGATGGATGAATAATTAGAGAATCATTGACAAAACTATGGATACATTAAATTTCTGAGAACAATTTGCAGGAAATTTCGTATAATTAATGTTCGTACTTGGAAGAAAATTTAATGATGCTACACACAGAATTTAATGGTTTTTAGATGAGTTCGCAATCAATCGGTCTCAAGCTAGAGTTTCGAGCTCTGTTTTCAAGATTATGGCGTGTATTGGACTTAAATGGAACCATAGTTTGAACCCCTCTATTATTTACATCAAACGTGTTGTTTTCTTATTCAAATGACAACTTGAGTGCTATTAATACCAATGAATTCCACCAATTTGATCACTAACTCGACAACAAGCAATAAATAACCCAACGATCTTCTCCCCTCGATAAAGAGTGCCACCATAAAAATCGTCTAAAAAACAACATTCCTGCACGGAATCACTTACTTTGGCACATTCCAGCCCTCATCTTGATCAGAAGGCAAACTCTCGTTTCCGGCCAAAGCCAAAACCAAGGTGTTGAGCCCAGTTAGGGTGGAAAGTACAAACTGTTGCGGCGAAAGAATTGAAAATTATATTCTTCGCACCTTTCTGTAACAGAGGCTCTTTTATGCTGTTGTTCACCTGGCTAATAACAACGCCTAACTTATGCTGACTTGCTCCCCTCCCCTCTTACGAAAGTCGGTTTTGCTGGTGTGGAAGGTTAGGAAAAGTTTTGGTTGGTTTTTCCCCCATTCAATCTTTTCTTTCTTTCAGGTGGTGGGAAACCGTTTTAAAGTTTAAAGTGGGTTCAAGCTATGTGAGGGAATTTTAATTTGCTGCCTACCTGTTTTTGGCTTTGACGAGGGTGGGAACTTGTGTAAATTTGTGTCGAAATTGATTTATTTTCCGGTTTTTAATGTGTTTGTTCCTGTCAATGTCAACAGTTTACAACTGGGGATAGAGCAATGAGTGATAATCGAAAATGCAATTTTCCAAACCATAGGGATCATCTGATTCCCTTTTATCACCGTGCTCATACAGAAAGAGAATGAATGGAATCTACAACTCAGGATGACACATACACAGTCTAGCCGGAAAAGCTGGTGGAAATTGAAAACGAGAAAATCATTCATATGCCAATCTCATGGCAGTCGTTCAGATTCCATTCCGCACAGTGAAGAATCCTGTCAATGGTTCACTTATTTGGTATTGTATTCCGAGCACATCGATATAGATTTGTCCATACACATACAAAAGGAACATGACTTTGGCTTCTTCCAGAAGGAAACACAAACCATACAAGTCTTGAGCGAATGATATAAATTTTTCAATTGAAATGATGCCCTATTCAGCCATCGATACAGTGTCTCTTTCGCCCCGATAAAAAGATATCAATCACCCATGAGACTTTATAAATCAATTGCCCCGCTTTGAATGTGCCACGGACGGTTGATTCCGCACTTATGCAATTTAATGACGATTTATGCACATCAAATTTGCTCGTTTGTCAATGAGCGCACACAAATGGTGAGCAAACACGCCAGTGCTTAATTAATTGCGCAAGCGATAATAATTGAACTTCGATGCTTAATTGTTGTGCGTGCCCCACGGACGATTGCGTGATTTCGACAATCGAATCGTGTCTGTACTCATGGTCAACAGGGTGCTTCATTCATTAAAACTTGTGCAAATACCTGCAAAGCACGTGACATGTGAAATTTATGCTGATTTGTGATTCGTGACAGGATTTAAATGATATTTAGAATATAATTATGACACAATTGAATTTTTTTCAACTTGTGACGATAATCAGCAGCAGTAGATGTGTGTGTATTGGTTGAAACAATCACCGCAATTGACATTTTAATTTGAATCACATTAGTTTCGAATGATTGCAATTGCTAACCAAACCTAAATTAATACTGCAGATCTCGGAATTGGCACAACTTCAATGTGACCTTTTTATTTCAAATCAAAAATTCAAAAATATCCTCGAGAAATACATATGCAATCAGGCATCAAGTGCCACTTATCGTTTAATATGGCATGTTAAATAAGTTTAAACTATAATACAAAAACAGTTGAAATAAAAAAATTGAACATGATTTCAAGTACGAACCCATTCAAAAGACAAAAAGAGATTTTGTATGGTCAAAAGGAAGTGGGTAAGCAAGTTTCCATTAAAAAGTTTTACAAAAAAAAGCTATTTAAATTGAAAAAAACAACAAATCGGATCGAGTTAGGAGCAAGTGCAAAACCTGCCATTCCTAAGAAATCTTGCACAATTCGCTCATACAATTCTCCCTGAACCCCTACGAATCCAACCTGCATCCATTCCGAGTGACTGCACCATTCACATACGCTTGTCTTCCCTCGGTGAATTCTGGCCACAACCTGAACGGAACGAATCCCACCCAAGTTACCTAGAAACACACAACTCTCTCCGACCACAGCTGAACAGCACAAGAAGGGGAGCTTTTTCCCCGAACGGGGGAGCTTTTTCGGGGTTCGGGTGAGTGCCACCGCCTACTGCGCATGTCCAACGCAATCCGTTAAACGGGCCAGAGTTCCCTGAAGGGATGATGCACTTTTGTGCATTATTGAGTGCACAAAGGGGTGATGTGCAATATAGATGTGTTAATTATTCACCTAAATCTACCCCTCCCAAATAAGTTATTCAGATTATTTGAAGCGCAATAATCTGTTTATGGGGAATTTCGCATCGGTATCCAGCAACGGTGAAGATGTTGGCAAAATTGGGTTACGTGCATGTACGCTTGTTTTGATTACATATCGATGCATCACATCGAAATACTCGGTTTACTATAAAAGACGCAATAAATTCAATTAAATTTATGTTGGGTCATTTCAAAAACATTTTAAATAAAAATAGCGCTCGTAAATTTACATTAATTTCAAAATAATGAAATCAAAAAAAATATTCCCTCTACAGCATTGCCTTGGCGTTCTCGATTGCGAGATTCCTACTCGAAACTAGGTGTGTCCGAAAGCTTGATTGTTGAGACAATTGCAAACCTCTTTTTACACCTAAGCTTCCATCCACCACGGAACTCGAACTGACGACCTTTGGATTGTTAGTCCAACTGCCTACCAGCGACCCAGGTTGACGACTCCTACACCGACGTAAGGCGTGGTCAGACAAATCTCGTCTCGAAAAATGCCACCGGGACCGTCTGGGATCGAACCCAAGCCGACTGGGTGAGAAGCAACCACGCTCACCCCTACACCACGGTTTCCGGATGAATGGAATGCTGAGCTGTATTATTATTGATAGAAAATAATCACCAAAAACACTAAAAATGGCACAAGCTCCAGATAAATAAATTCACTAAAATGTGTAATACTGTTATCAGGGGAAACATTGGGTCTGTGGAGTGAGATTGAGTTATATATAAATGAAAACCTGATTTGACAGTCGATTAGAAAAATCCCTTTTAAAAATATATACTGTATATATATGAATTACATACCCATTTTGACAAGTCCTCAAAATTATATGGAGACTATTTTGCACATAAAGCGTGGTATTTACTCTTTTTTAGTGTATCAAACATTTTTTTTAACCATATTTTTTTAATAAATAATAAGGAAATTTACGATACCAATTTTTTTAAATATTACGCAGAAAAAAATGATTAAACATTCAAGTTTAAATGAGAATTGACGTAAATTTGCAAAAATCATTTGTATTTTTTTTGTGTGATTCAGACGATAACTTTGAAACTGAAATTTACTTCAAATAAGTATATTTGTGATACCATTGTATTGAGATTTACTTAAAGGTACTATCATTGTGAATTTTACAGTATAAAAAAAAGCCAGATATCGACATCAGTTTTTTTTTCGTTTATTTCGTCGTCGTCAGGTTCCAGCCAATAAAAAAATCGCTATTGAAAGGCGCAACTTTTGGTATCTTAACTGAAATTTTGAATTTATCGCAGTTTTAATGAAAAAAGTTGATTTTTTGTCGTTTTCGTAATTTTCTCAATTTTGCGCATGGCACGTCGAAAATCCAACTTTTTATTTTGGAAAAAATCATATATCGGAATCCTGTTAATGAACACCTCCAGTTTTAAAGATGTAACGTAAAATTTTCCGAGGAATCCGATAAAAATATTTTCAGACGTAGGCTTTGGTCCAGACACGGTGAAAACGCCATTTTAAGTTTTCATACGATTTTTTCAAATGTTTGGCTAGTTTTTCCAGTCCTCAAATTATTTTCCCTAGAAAGGCCAACTAACCACCTTTCTTTTGCATCTAATGCAGCTCATATCGGTTGAATAGGTGCGGAGTTATGATTTTTTGAAAAAAGTGGTTTTTGCGAAAATTGACGAAAATTGCCATTTTTGCACGGTGTTGGTCACCCTAATGGCCAAACAAAAAATTACGGGTCTAATTATTTTGGCCAAGGAAGTCCCACAAAATTTTTAAGCCCGATTTGAGACCTTTTTTTTCGGTTTGTGCCCTTTTCAAATGAAATTCCAAAATTTAAAAAATCGGATTTTTTTGTGATTTTTTATTATTACAACAAAATAGAGCGTTCAACTTCCCGTCCCGGGAATTCGCGGGAGCTTTGATTGGGTTCTGATTTCAAGAAATAGTCATTCAAATAAAAACAAAAGAATGATAAGTTAGATTTTTAAGGTTAAGGAAACATTTTTATTAAAAGTTTGAATCTGTTCAAATCAATCAAAATTATAAGGTAACGAAAGATTTATTGGTTATAAAAAAAAAACATATAAAGCTTGGAAAGCGAAAAAAATGTAGGAATACTACGATTAACGATTCACAAAACGTATCAGATATCATTTATCGCATCGTTAAATGTTGGTGTTATTATGACAGTTTATGGGTTTTGAATAATTTTAGGGAATAGTTTTTTTTAGGCACAGAAAATATTGTGTATGTTTGCAAAAGAATATACAAATTTATGTTTTCATGTTAAAATTAACCATTACTAATATTTTATCTGAGCAGTGGCAGTGCGTGGCCGAATGTTTACGCTATCCGCTTTGTGAGCGGATGATCATGGGTTCGATTCCCATCTGCTGCAACCTTCCATCAGATGGGGAAGTAAAATGCCTCTGTTGTTGTTAGGCCGTTAAGTCATTTCAGGTGTTGGAGTCGTCTCCCTGCTAAACAAAAACAAACGAACCAAGCCTACTCCGGTGGAATCGCTGGCGGCGGTTGGACTCGCAATCCAAAGGCCGTCAGTTCGAACCCTGGAGTGGAAGGTTCCTTGGAGTAAAAAGAGGATTGGGTGCTCCCCCCATTCAATCCTTCGAACTCCTAAGTTCGAGCAGAAACTTGCATTAGAGACCACAAAAGACCTGGGGGTCGTTAAAGTTGATAGTTTGATTATATTTGAGATTGTGGACATACTATATGTCAAAAACAGTGTTATACTGTCTCGATAAATGAGTCAATTTGTTTTGTCATCAGTAATTCTAATTTTTCAACCAAAAATAATCAAACATCACATCGGGTACAAACAAACAATACATACATAATAAACAAAAAAGTATATAACTCATTTCAATGAAACTTTTTGTTGATGATGAATACGTTTTTCAATCATCTACATGTGATCAAATAACTTGCAATAAATGCATCCCATCATACAAATTTCAACATTTTCCACATTGAGACTCGCATAAGACCCCCTCGGGCGACCCCGTTCCACATTGTGTAAATAAGCGAAATTACGAGGCAAACCCAACCGCTGAAACGCACCGGAAATTCATCATCCACCCCGTCAAGTATAACGCCACATTTATCCTCCTGAGGTCAGATGCAGCCCGAGAGCCGAAACCGTTGATCCATTGCAGTGGAAATAAAAACGCACGATGCATCGTTAAAATACCTCACATTTGGGAATTTTGATTCTGGAAAATCAACGACCCAGCAGCTACCGCTGCTGCTGTTTCTGCTAACGATGCTTCAAAAGTGGGCATAATTTGCATACTTCCGATCCAGAGGACCAATTTTCCGGAGGGGCTGATGGTGCGTAGTACCTTCAATTGAATCCCAGGCTCTCCCCGGAACAAGTGTTGATTGTTCCAAGCTCTCGTTCTATCCTCTCTTTGTCGGAAAACTCGCCTCGGCAAGCAATCAAATTAAAGTCTAGACTAATTTATTCAAGCTCGATCGGCTGCAGTTTTGCAGGAGAGAACCCGGGCCTCCGGGCGCGTAGACAGGTCGTATTGAAAACGGGACGGCCTCGGCCTCTCTGCAGCCGGGAAGTGTTAACAAAACAATGCAATAAATTAAACATAGATCAACCCCCTCTGGAGCGGCAACCTCGGAGCTCGGGGGGAGTGCAATCCGGGTAATGGATTGTGTTTGTTAATTTAGAGAAATAGACACGATTCCGAGGTACAACTTTCAGGTCTGGATTGTGATTAATTTTATGTTCCGCAGGGAAACGACGAACGGAACGCGTAATTTTAGTGGAAATTGAATTCGGGATGCAGCAACGCAGCAGCAGCGAGCAGTGTGAATTATCATTGCTTCCAGCGAAAACTGAATGAATGGAGTGCTGCATTTGAACGGATTTTCTTTTTGAATAACGGTTTTGAAATTGAATAATTTAGAAAGTGTGGAGGCGAGCTGGAACGTTTTTGGAGATTGCACGCGATGGTACCAGTTGCCACGTAACTCACAACTAGTTTCACAAATCTGAGTGTTGGATTTGGATTTGTGGTGGTGTTTCTGACTAAACTATAAGAATTGATCTGATTTGTATCTGATTAGGACCCATTATCCCAGTTCTTGTAAAAAAATAACTTTTACTCGTTTCCGTCATTTTATCGATTTTGCGTGCGATGCGTCGGATATCCCATTTTTTATATGTTATGTACAATATTACAGTCGAATCTCTGGTTGTCAATATCCAAGGGACCGTCGAGGAAGAGAATCATCAGTTTACAGAACGATGCAAAATGAAGACTCGATTGAAAATATGTTTTTCTTGGTACCCAGCTATGGGAGAGAATCATGGCAACGTCCAGCAAACAAAAACAAACTAATGTCAAACACCCTTCAAAGCTTCGTTTCGCAAAGAAAAATGTCTATGCAAGCCATGAGATAGTGACAATAAATTCTCCGCCAACTCACACAGCAGTTGCCCCGACCCCTCTTCGATTTGCGTGAAACTTTGTCCTAAGGGGTAACTTTTGTCCCTGATCACGAATCCGAGGTCCGTTTTTTGATATCTCGTGACGGAGGGGCGGTACGACCCCTTCCATTTTTGAACATGCGAAAAGAGGTGTTTTTCAATAATTTGCAGCCTGAAACGGTGATGATAGAAATTTGGTGTCTTTTATAAAATTAGACGCCCGATTTGATGGCGTACTCAGAATTCCGAAAACGTATTTTCATCGAAAAACACTAAAAAGTTTTAAAATTCTCCCCGTTACTCGACTGTAAAAATTTTGGAACATGTCATTTTATGGGAAATTTAATGTACTTTTCGAATCTACATTGTCCCAGAAGGGTCATTTTTTCATTTAGAACAAAATTTTTCATTTTAAAATTTCGTGTTTTTTCTAACTTTGCAGGGTTATTTTTTAGAGTAACAATGTTCTACAAAGTTGTAGAGCAGACAATTACAAAATTTTGATATATAGACATAAGGGTTTTATAAACATCACGAGTTATCGCGATTCTACGAAAAAAGTTTTGAAAAAGTTGGTCGTCATCGATCATGGCTGTTCATGGTCACCCGCGACAGACACGGACGACGAAACAAAGAGAAACGCAAAAGTAACTTTTTCAAAACTTTTTTCGTAAAATCGCGATAACTCGTGATGTTTATAAGCAAACCCTTATGTCTATATATCAAAATTTTTGTAATTGTCTGCTCTACAACTTTGTAGAACATTGTTACACTCTAAAAATAACCCTGCAAAGTTAGAAAAACACGAAATTTTAAAATGAAAAATTTTGTTCTAAATGAAAAAATGACCCTTCTGGGACAATGTAGATTCGAAAAGTACATTAAATTTCCCATAAAATGACATGTTCCAAAATTTTACAGTCGAGTAACGGAAAATGGGAGAATTTTTAAAACTTTTTAGTGTTTTTTTCGATGAAAAATACGTTTTTTCGGAATTCTGAGTACGCCATCAAATCGGGCGTCTAATTTTACATAAAAGTCCCTTTGACACCAAATTTTTATCTCATCACCGTTTCAGGCTGCAAATTATTGAAAAACACCTCTTTTTTCGCATGTTCAAAAATGGGGTCGTACCGCCCCTCCGTCACGAGGTATCAAAAAACGGACCTCGGATTCGTGATCAGGGACAAAAGTTACCCCTTAGGACAAAGTTTCACGCAAATCGAAGAGGGGTCGGGGCAACTTTTCCCGATTTCGTGTGAGTTGGTAGAGAATTACCCTATTGACAACCGGAAGAGATTTTTAAAGCAAACAGAATCCAAGGGACTGTCGAGGAATAGATCCTTCAAGCAAGAGAAAATATCAAGGAATAAAGCCAATTGAAGTATGCAGTTTGAAGGGACTGAAGAATTCATCGATAGATGGAACAATATTGATATCGAGAAGATCGACAGCCAGAGAGTCGACTGTACAAGGAATCAGGAAAACATATTTTAAGCCCTGAACTCTTTGTTCTCAAGACCTTCTATGGCAAATATAATTTTTATTGGACCTTTTTAAATGAGCAATTCTTTACCAAAACTAGAAATGGATTTTATTTGTATTTTTTGATTTGGCTCAAACTTTGTGGGGGCCTTCCCTATGACCAAATAAACTATTTTGTATGATTGGTTCATCCATACAAGTCTCCATACAATTTTGGCTGCTGTCCATACAAAAATGGTATGTAAGTATTCAAACAACTGTAACTTTTGAGTGAATTTTCTGATCAATTTGGTGTCTTCGGCAAAGTTGTAGGTATTGT